>NW_025865775.1:0-1674 GCF_002878395.1 Capsicum annuum
TCCATCATTTCAAATAAAGGTACGAAGTTTACCTCTCACTTTTGGAAAGCCTTCCAAAAGGGTCTTGGTACCTAAGTTCACCTCAGTACAACCTTTCACCCTCAGACAGATGGTTAAGAAGAAAGGACTAGCCAGACTCTAGAAGATATGTTAAGAGCATGTGGCATTGACTTTAAGGGTAGTGGGGATGACCACTTTCCTTTGATTGAGTTTGCATATAATAATAGTTATCATTCCAACATTTAGATGGCTCCCTTTGAGGCACTCATGGGAAGAGATGTAGATCTCTCATTGGTTGTGTTAAAGTGGGTGAGGCCATAGTGGTAGGGCTTTACTTGGTATTTGATGCCTTAGAAAAAGTCTAGTTGATCAGGGATAGGCTTAAGATAGCTCAGAGCTGACATAAATTGTATGTAGATATGTGAAGAAAGGATTTTAAGTTTGAGATTGGTGATTATATGTATTTAAAATTATCTTTTATTAAAGGGGTGAAGAGGTTTGGCAAGAAGGGGAAGCTCAGTCCCCAAAATATTGGTCCTTACCGAATTCTCAACCATTTTAGGAAGGTAACTTACAAGTTTAAGTTGACTTCAGACTTAGCTTCAGTAGATCTAGTGTTTCTTGTCTCCTTTCTAAGGAAGTGCATAGGTGACCCAGCATTTCTAGTCCTTGTAGAGGGTATAGATGTTCAGAACATTCTCTCTTATAATAAGGTTCTAGTTGAAATCCTCGATCATCAGGTTCGCAGACTGAGGAACAAAGAAGTTCCTCTAGTCAAAGTTCTTTGGTAGAATCAGTCCGTTGAGGGAGCTACTTAGGAAGCAGAAGCAGATATGCGGATAAAGTATCCTCACCACTTCTCCATAAACTCAGACTCAGCTCAAGGTAACAGTTTCCCTTAAATTTACTCAATTTCTTACTTAGAATACCTTTACAACTCGATATCGATAGTTGCATAAAATGATCATATCATGCATACCTTTATGACATAGCTCAGTCATGTGTCATGTATTCAGAATTTAGTCATGCATTCATGAATTAGTTCAGCGATATACTCATGCATCAGATATGAATGTGTAGTATGCAAACTTAAATTATCAGTAGTTTCAGCCATGTAAACATGCTTCAGTTGTGCATGTTCAGTATGTAAGCTCAGTCTATTAGTATTCTCAGCTAAGTTAAACTCATTCGAGGATGAATGTTCCCAAGGGGGAGATATTGTAAGACCCCTCAAAATTCTAAGCTTTTCTCAGTCCTTTAGAGAACGATAAGAGGTCACAGACTTAGAAATTTTAGCTAAGTGTTTATACTTAGAATTACTTTAGCCTTCATAATTTGGCAATCTTATTTTATGACTCTTAGGACCATAAAATGTCAATCCTTGGATTGAATTATGAACAGGTGTGTCAACAAGTCACTTCGGGTGAGTTTTAGATTTTTCAGACCTTATTTGAATCATGTTTGGGTGACCAAAATACTGGGTTGATGCGATCTCGATGCTTCGCATTGCCCATCGCATCGACAGATAATTTCCCCAGCTTTTAATATAATTCCTGAACTAACGCAAAATCAATTTGTCACATTGGTAATAACATTAATGCCATCAAAGCAACACATTGGTCTATGCATTAATGCGCACAATTTCAACTCTTTTAACTCCGCATCCAGAGGGGT
>NW_025865776.1:0-1481 GCF_002878395.1 Capsicum annuum
CTAGTACCCAAATCCATAAATGATAATAGGAATAGAGTGCCAGGCTCTATGTACTAAGGTAGTGTAAATAGTAGTCGTACAAATCCTCTTTGCCAAAAATATGGTGGAAACCATCAGGGTGAGTGTAGAACTGGCAGTAATGTATGCTTTAGGTGTGAAAAATGAGGTTGTTTAATTCGAAAGTATCGAGTAGTTGCTTATAAAGGTAGGGATTTGCGCCAATAGGGCCAGTCCCTTTAGTCATCAGTTCCAGTCGACCGCCCGACTCAGCAGGATGCTGCTTCCAGTGCCACTAGTGGTAAACGTCAGAATTGGATCCATGCACCTCATTCCCAAAAAGATCAGGAAAGTTCTCCTGACATAGTTACTGGTACATTGCAAGTCTTTCATTTACATATTTATCCTTTATCGGACCCTAGATCTTCTCTTTCTTTTGTAACCCCTTATATAGCTGTCAACTTCAGAGTCAGTCCTGAAATATTAGCTGAGCCTTTTTTAGAATCTACCCTAGTAGGTTTCTCTATTGTAGCCAGGTAGGAATACAGGAACCATCCGGTCACAACATCTCAAAAAGTTATTTCTGTTGACCTTGTAGAGTTACAGATAATGGATTTTGACATAATTCTAAACATGGATTAACTTCACTCATATTGTGTTTTATTTGATTGTAAAAATAGAGTAGTTCATTTTAATTTCCAAATGAACCATTCCTTGAATAGAGGGGTAGTACTACAGCTCTTAGGGGTCAGCTTGTTTCGTACCTTAAGAGCAAGAAAGATGATATCCAAGGGGTGTATTTATCATCTTTTTTGAGTCAAAGACTCTAATTCTTAGATTCCTAACCATGAGTCAATTTCAGTATTGAGGGAATTTCTAGATATAATCCCTAAATATCTTTCTGGAGTTCCTCCTAAAAGGTAAATTGGCTTCGAAATAAACCTTCTTCCAAAAACACAGCCTATCTCTATTCCGCCGTATAGAATGGCTCCAGCCGAACATAAAGAGTTTAAATAACTCCTAGATAAGGGATTTATCAGGCCTAGCATCTTCTCATGGTATGCACCAATTCTGTTCGTACGAAAGAAAGGCAGTTCTCTTAAAATATATATTGGCTACCATCAGTTGAACAAAGTCACAATAAAAAACAAATATCCTCTTCCCATAATTGATGACTTGTTCGACCAACTTTAATGTGCTAGTTACTTTTCTATGATAGACCTCAGATCCGGCTATCATCAGCTCTGAGTCAGAGAATGTGACATTCTAAAAGTAGCTTTTAGAACTCGGTATGGTCACTTCAAAAAGTAATTGGAAATGTTCGTCATAGTCCTCATTGATGACATTCTTGTCTACTCTCATAATGAAAATGATCATGTAGACCACCTCAGAATAGTATTGCAGACTCTTAGATCCTGACAGTTGTTCGCTAAATTTAGTAAGTGCAAAGTTTGTCTAAGATTAGTAGCTTTCCTTAGCCATAT
>NW_025865777.1:0-2389 GCF_002878395.1 Capsicum annuum
AATTTTTACCTGTAAAGAAGAAAAGGAATAATGATGAATTCGAAACTGTTATGGTCGGAGAGCAAGGATGTCACGTCGATTAAAGGTTGAAGAATTCAAAGATGTTGTGGCCAGAGATCAAGGTTGTCACATCGATTAAAGGTTGAAGTCAAAAAGGAACTCGAAGTCCAACTATTTATCACCGAAGGTGAAAGTCGCCGAGGGTTGCTGGGTGTTGAAGGGAGAAATGTTACAGAACTATCGGTTAGGAGAGAGTTGAGAGAAGCTGTCGAGAGAGAGGAGAGAGTGGTTGATTTGGATTGAAGAGGGGCATGGGTTGGGTTGATTTGTATTTTTGAAAAGATTAGCAAGTTTTAAAAATATTAATCAAGTCCACAATTAACTTAATCAAGTTTCCTAATGATGTTTGACCCTTTAAGTTGGTCAATGTCACTAATCCTTCATTCAAGACTTAAAAGACACCTTTCCTTCAATTTTCTCCTCTTTCTTCTACGGCCTTTCTTTTCTCTATTATTTTTTTGTCTTTTCTTGAATTTGAATTTCTAAAAGGAAAAAAAGAAACTGCGTCTATATAAGTATTGTATAATTTTGAGCAATCCTTTAAGATGGTAAAACTTATATACCTTATCAAATATTTTCTCCATTTATTTTTGGTTATTATAATTTATTTATTGAGAGTTAATTTAACTAATTTTTAAAATTATATTAGGTTACATTTAATTTAATAGATTATATTTAAAAATTATACAAAAAAATACTAAATTGTGATTTTTCTCGTATTTATATGATTAAAAATGTTAGTCAAAATTCATATTATTTAACTCTAAGAAAAGAAAAGTATGACAAAAATATAAAGGAAAAGGGAACGTATGAATATGACACATGCAATCAAACATCTCTAAAGTGGCAGTGTTGGTTCAAAAATTTCATGACTGTTAAAGAGAGGTGTTTTTATACATGTATGTCGGCATTTGTCACTCAGATTTTATTTAACTATTATTAACAAAAGTATGCAAAATTAGAAAGAACATCAACATAAAAAGGCAAATATTTATAGCATTTTCCTGGTGAAGTTATAAAATAACTGATGTACACCATTTAAATATAATTTTTTACTTTAAATTAAATATTTGTACTCAAAATTTAGTGCGTGCATGACATTATAATGATTACTATAAATATTTATTCAAATGGAGGGAGAGGGATTTTTTAAGTACTAGACATAGTTTGAGGCCGAAAGTAATAATTTGTGTCTAGTTCAAGAGTGTTTTTTATTAATTCACTCTTATGTTTATTGTGTGGTGGGGGTAGGAAGAGCAAGATTATTTGTCTAAAAATGATTTTAGGTTTAGGTAAATGAATTTAGTCAGGCTTTAAAGTGAATATTATATATCGGCTGAAAAAACAAATTTAATATTAGTTTTATCTGTGTTATGGTGGTTTATGTCAGTTATGTTCACAAGTTTTGTAAACTTAAAGGACAAATGGTGCTCAGGGTTGTAAGGACTTGATTCTGTGAATTTTTTTCTTTTGTATATTTTGACCATTTTACCCCTCTTCATAGTTGTTATGTGTTGTTTCGATGATATGGGATGATTCACATGGTTTTCGATATGATCCAAATAATTTGTGTGGGCTGGTGATTTATAGAGGTTAAAAAGAGCTCATAGTTAATTTCGGTCAATGTTTGCTTTTCTGTGTGTCGGATGACAAAACGGAATATGTCAACAGATCTAAAACATCGATTTTGGATTGGTAGCATGGTTAGTTCGATTTTATGACATTTGGATCTTATTTCAATCTTTGGTTCAAAAAATTAGTGAAATTGGATCTTATGGATCATTTTGTGAAATCAACCTTTCTTTAAAAATCTGATGTCTCCATTGAGTTTGGTACGTCGAATCTAGTCAAGTAACATATTTCATTTGCCTTCATGATATTCCGAATGAATCCTGAGAGGTGGATCGGCAACTTTGTAACTTAGCAAAGTTGCTGATCCAGCTAAATCTGGTGTTGCCGCTTAAGTGGCTATGCACCACTTTAGCAATAACTGACAGTAGGGATGTACAAAAATCAAACTGAATGATAAATCGAATCGATAAAAATGCTATTGGGTTATTGGCGTAATACCCCGGGAAATTTTCATTGAAATTTTGTGCATAAATGTGTTGGGTTCTATCTTCTAGAATGAATTATAAATTTTCTGTGTGGAACATCTTAGATTATAACCCACCATTGCGTATAGTATCGAATAAGCTTTCCAACGATATGTGGATCATCCAAAACGGACACCCGAGCGACGAGTTATGAACATTCCGATCGAACCGTGAATAGTAGTGAACAGTAAAACGTGCAGGAAAAAGTACTAAGGCCTGGCGTATTTTTTCTC
>NW_025865778.1:0-2684 GCF_002878395.1 Capsicum annuum
GAGCCGCTCTTGGCCACTGCCTCCTTAGCTTTCTTCTTCCACTTGCATGCATTTTCTTTCATCTCAGCGACCTTTGATTCATTGCTAGTGGCTTCACGCAAGCAATTTTCAATCTCCTCCCTTGTAACTGTCCTATTCGCAAGCACACCTCTGCTTAATCTGATCCCCATTTTGAACACATCGATTAAATACTTTGCGTTCGTGACTTGATCGCCCCATTGAGGGAAAGCCACGATGGGAACGCCAGTGGAAATGGCCTCCATTGATGAATTCCAGCCACAATGTGTGAG
Source organism: Capsicum annuum (assembly GCF_002878395.1). Classification (NCBI taxonomy): domain Eukaryota; kingdom Viridiplantae; phylum Streptophyta; class Magnoliopsida; order Solanales; family Solanaceae; genus Capsicum; species Capsicum annuum. Next base: position 291 of record NW_025865778.1, read on the forward strand.
GAAAAAGGCGACGGAAGGGTGAGACAAAACTTGTTCTTGTGGACACCATTTCACTATTTTTCCTCTGCCACCAACTTTCTCAAGAAATCCATCTGGTAACACAACAGGCTGAAATAAAGAATATTCAGGGGGCGGCTTTATGACCCACAAGAAAGATATCCCCGAATTTAATATCCCCCACGCGATCTCATCTACTTGTTTTTGCTCAGGAATGGCAACACTACCAAATGAAATGTAAACAACTGAAGATGGAGGTTTTGAGTCAAGCCACTCGATGCAATCCTCCTCTATTTTCATGCAATCCCCGCTGACATGAACGTCCGTGGGGCTAGCAATTTCAGGTTCATTGAATAATAGGGGACCAATAGTTCTAATGGGGCAAAATTTCGACATATGCACTACCACCTCTTCTTCAAGTTCTTCGAATGAATCCACCAGTATGCAAAAAGGTTTTGACAAGTTGTGGAATTGAGCCAACATGGCCCATTTCAAAAATTGGAAAGGACTCGATGGGTGTAGGAACGTAGGCAGTTCATCGTATTTCAAAACAGGCATTCTAGGTAGGACGATGTCTTTTTCAGGTTCAGATTCACTTGGAAAGGGCACTAGGTTGAAATGATAATGATAATAAAGTGAAAAGCTGGCACAAGATTGAATCCAAAGCAACGCGTTAGGTATTCCAAGACTTTCCGTAATTTCGCTTACCCATGGAGTAAATGGATTGTTGACTACACAGGAAACAGGACGACGTTCGTCTTCTTGTTTCTTCAGTAGTATAGGCAAGTTCCTTCACCCGGCTTGCTCAAAAATTTCCATATCAAATATTTTGGATTGATCAGAATAGTCTGCAGATCCATCCTCAAAGAATTCAAATCTGATCATACCGTCTCCATACGGAGTTGGTTGATCAGTGATCGAATTCTCATCAACAGCTCTCATCATTTTGCCAACTCGTTCGGGTGCAGAGAAGGTGACCAGCATGCCCTTTCTAGCGAGGTGCTTCGCTAGTCTAAGAAGAGGGTTAACATTTCCTTGACCCAGAAATGCAACAAGAAAGACATGGACAAGACTACTTTTGGTGCTTTGTGATGCAGAAGCCATTTTTAGTCAAAAATGATGCTTTAGCAGGTATGAAGATATTTAGTAGGTATGAAGATCAATTCTCTCTTAATATAACTTCTTTTGCAAACTAGCAATAGTAAAGGGTCAAAAGACACCTAAAATATCCCAGCTTTGCTAGTTTTATATATGAACTATCACCAATTATATAATACATAAATATGACCCTAAACTTGACACCAAATTATAACCTTAAACTTTGACAGTGCACAAATATGACCTTTAACTATTCAAAACTGCACAAATATGACCTCCGATCCTACGTGGCAAAACACGTGTTCAACACGCAAAACTGGGTTCGTCCAGCTTAAAATCTGAGGGCATAATACATAAATATGACCCTAAACTTGATACCAAATTATAACTTTGACCTTAACTTTGACAGTACACAAATATGACCTTTAACTATTTAAAACTGCACAAATATGACCTTTAAATGACTTTTCACTATTATTTTTACATTATTTTCGGCTCAAAGATGAAAATGGCATCTAATTTCTTTTGTCATTGTGGAAAAAGAGCAATATTGAAGATTTATTAATTAGGTGGGTCAGCCTAATACGAAAAAATCGCGCGGGTATGTCTATGTATTATAACGCAGAGAGCGAATTTAAGTTATATAATATATCTAAATATAATTTATTTAAATATTAAATTGATGCTCTCGGTGCACAATAAGTCAAGGTAGGCTAACTTGCGCCACTGGTAAAACGACGAAGACAACCCCCGGCGGTAGAGAAGACCAAGAATCTAGTGACACCAGCAACCGGAATACAACAACAACTAGCTCCGATTACGTTTGGAAGTTTTTTTCCAGCTTAATTCCAAACTGTTGAAGAAATCAGTGAACCTAAAGATGGAGGTGAAACTCTTGCGAAACTAAAGGGGAAGGCGATAGCCTCGGAGACAACGGCGGTACCCCGCCGACTTCATTTCTCTGATGTGAGCACATCGACTGAACCTACACCACAGAGCCGCAGACCTACCTCTTCGGAGAAGGAAGTGGAAACCAAGCCACAGAGCTTCCGACCCACCTCTCTTGTGGAGAATCGAGAAAGCAAACCAGTAAATAATCGAAGCTCACAAATGGGAAAATCACGGAGTTTTGTCTCACCAATGTAGAACAATGGGAAACCAGTGGTGACGATAGATGAAAATGACATAAGAGCACAAGAGGATTATTGGGCTAAAGCTTTGATTGGGTATGTAATAGGGGATATACCATATCTGCGATCAATGGAAAACTATGTTGAACAGGTATGGAATTTTGTTCCC
>NW_025865779.1:0-2004 GCF_002878395.1 Capsicum annuum
TCTGGTTATTTCATAAAATCTTGGTTACAAACATCGAAATTAAAGTGAAAAACAATCATTTGTGAAACTTAAACCCCCATTTTAAGAAACGTTAAACTATCAGTGAATTAAATCATAATCTACTTGAGTTCACACCATATTCCCTGTGGGATTCGACCCCAACCTAGTTGGATTTTATAGTGACAACGATCGCTTACACCCATTTAAGAGTGTAGTTTGAGCGTTATCAATTCATGTCGATAACATTTTTTTCCTTGTTGATCTTCTGGCATGATGTTCTTTCGTACTTTTCCAGTGCACCAGACACCATTTTCATAGTACCTGCCTCTGCTCTGCACAAAATTATCATATTGTTTGCAAAGGCCAAGTGGTTTATTACTGGTTTTCCTCTTGGCATACCAAACCTTTTAAACTCTTTTATCCTCGGTATAGAGTTTAGTGCTCTAGATAGAACCTTAGCTGCTGGAAAAGTAGAGTAGCTATTTTAGTCCTCTGGATGAACTAAAAAATTCTGTAGGCTAACCATTCAACAAGATTTGAGTACTAGTTGTTTACTATCAACCTATACACCATATCAACTATCCTTTCACTAAAACTAATTTTCCTCATGACTTAGTAATAGAAAGAACCATTCTACTCTATCATAAGCTTTCATCATATCTAGCTTGTTACCAGATTACAAGGTTTACCCCTTTTCCTGATTTTAGCTATGATCTCTTATACCAACAATACATTTTCAGCAATACTTCTTCCCTCTACGAAACCAACTTATTCACTAGAGATGATCCTAGGAAGTACTGCCTTGATTCTTCCATGTATGATCCTAGAGAATATTTTTTGTTGATAAAATTGCATAGAGATATGGCTAGAGAATGTGTTCACCATCACCTTCTTAGGATGTTTGAGTTACAAACCTAGGAAGTTCTGCTCCACGGAAGAAAGATCATACCATCTTGTAAATGTCCTCTCCTATTATATCCCATGTATCTTGATAAAAAGTTTCCATCTGGCCCACTTGCACTATTTCTATTTAATCCCATGGCTACTTCATGTACTGACTCCTTAGTAGGTATGCTTTACAACTCATTATTTTCTTCATTTCCTATTACAGTGGGTAGCTCATCTAGAATATTAAAATTGGTACTACCTAGTTGTTTCTTGAATTGGTCTTTGTAGAATTGCATTGTTGCTTATGCAATATCTTCCTGTTGTTCCAACCATTCCCCTTCTTCATATTGTATTCTAGTCAACCTCAATCTGCTTCTTCTCCCATTAACTACAATATGAAAAAATTTGGTGTTCCTTTTCCATATTTAAACCACTCTTTTCCTACTTCTTGCTTCCAAAACTCCTCCACTCTGTGTAAGTATCTGTTTAGTTTTGCCTGAGCTTCATGTAATTTCTCTATTTGCACCTGATGATTCCTCTCAAATAGCATTTCCTGCACTTTATTCACCTCCTCCAAAGTGGCAATTTCCTGAAAGATATTACCAAATGTTGCTTTGCTCCACTGTGAAATTGCCTTCTTGACTTTCTTTATTTTAAATTGATACACAGAAAAAGAATTCCCTAAAAAGTCAGCCTGCCAACTTTGTTTGACAACCTCCATAAAAGGATCTTCTTTCAACCATAAATTTTTGAGAAGAAATAGCTAATGATAAATTGATAATACTAAAATAATAGAGACATGATACAAATATATCAACAAGTTGAATGCATTTGAATGTTTAATTATTTTTCAACACTATTCCAAACCTTTAGCATGTTTAATAGTTGCATAATTATAAAAGTTACTCCATTTCACATGTTTAACATACACAGAGTTAACAACTTTAAATAAAATGGTCAATCCTTCAAAAATAAAAGGGAAAAGTCATCGAAAAGTAAATGAATGTCTTAGTAAAAATTATTAAAAACAGGCAACACCAAACTATATATAGATAATTTGACTTATGATTGTGAGATTTAAGCATATTTTTTGAGAAATGGAATTTAAAAGTGTTG
>NW_025865780.1:0-2103 GCF_002878395.1 Capsicum annuum
AAATTTAAACATAAATAGATACTTATCAAAGCATTAAGAACAACTCAAAGATACAATTCAACATGACATGTATCTATCAATAAAACTTGTATACTTTGTTAATAGTTGTACCAGATACAAGTTAACATAACATGTATCTATGAAGATATAACTTGTATCTCTTATAATATAATTTCCTATCAAGTTTAAACACCAATAGATACATATCAAAGCATTAACAATAACTCTAACATAACAAGACAACTTTTTACATGTTTCTAATGACAAGAAAGTTGTATCATTTGTCATATTAATTACAATATACAATAAAAACAAACACTCTAAATACTCTTATAACAACATACTTTAGATATAAGTTAATACAACATGTATGTATGTAGGTATTAACTTGTATCTTTTGTTATATGACTTTCAATAACACTTAAACAACACTAGATACATTTCAATAAGTACCAGATACAATAATACATGTATTTTTAAGTAATAACTTGTATCTCTTACAATAAAATTTCAGTAAAATTAAAACATAAATAGATACTCATCAAAGCATTAAGAACAACTCAATGATATAAGTCAACCTAACATGTATCAATTAAAAAAGATGTTTCTTTTGTTAACAGTTGAACCAGATACAAGTTAACATAACATGTATCTATGAAGTCACAACTTGTATCTTTTATAATATAATTTTCAGTCAGGTTTAAACACCAATAGATACATATCAAAGCATTAACAACAATTCACAGATACAAGTCAACATAACATGTATCTAATGACAGATACAAGGCAAGGTAACATGTATCTATGAAGTCATATCTTGTGTCTTTTATAATATAATTTTCAATCTAGTTTAAACACCAATAGATACATATCAAAGCAATAACAACAAATCACAGATACAAGACAATATAACATGAATCTAATGATAAGAAACCGCAAATAATTTTTTTGAAAAATAAAAACGTAAAAAGAAATTAAATAAATTGAAGTTGATTTTATAGGGGGGAAATTACCTTGCTTGAATTATTTGAATCAGATGGAGAAGATAGATAGAAAATGTCCAGCTTTTGCGTTGGATTTTACGCCTGATTTTGCTCCTTTCAAAGATGAGATGTTGTCTTTTTTTGTTAAAAAGGGGCTTTTTAAATGAAGGGTTAACTTGCATCATTAAATTAGTAAAATATATGAAATATTTATATTTAAGATATTTTTAAGAAGTGGGGGGATTTTTAGAAGATTAGATACTTGTGGTTTTAGGTAATTTTTGCATAATAGAAAGTTGAGAGATTTGAAGAACCTACAACGGAAACGACATCTTGGAATCAGTTGAAAACACCACCAAAATGGGAAACAACAAGCATCTCATCTTTTAAAGCTTTTACAAAGCCAAAAATAACAAAACAAAAAAATAATGAGAAAGATCACAAGAATAAATAGATGCAATCAGTAAACTGTATAATGCATTATTATTCAAACGGACAAAATCAAACATCACCAACGAACAAAATCTGTATGAAACAAAAAGAATTATCTCAGAAATCTAGCCAGTTAAGAAACAATGAAAAATCAAAGAAAATTTACTTTGCATATGAAAGACACAACCCAAAAGTCACTCCCTTTGTTACATGAAATCCCCTATATAGAAACACAAGACATTTACTTCCAAAAGAAGAACAAAACAATACCATTTCAAGAACCATGTTTTACCAAAAGTTTGGGATAAAAATAAAAAACCACACATGGAAGAAAGAGCACACAAATCAACAAAGTAGAACTAAAGCCACCATAATAATGTGAGCATCAAGAAAATGAGTTGTGTGTAGCAGCCGAGGAGAAAGGTAAAAAAAAAGTACTGTAGTACAAACTACAAAGAAAATGCAGAATTTTTTAAATTAAATGAAGAAGATAGATAGAAATTGACCAGCTTTTGAGCCTAATTTTGCGCTGGATTTTCCGGATGAGATGTGGAGTCTTTTTGGTAAATAGAGGCTTTATGGATGAAGGATTAACTTGTATCTGAAAATAGTAAAAAGAATGAAATGTTGGGGTTTATGTAATTTTACGAAGTGGGGGGATTTTTTGAAGATTAGATACTTATGTTGT
>NW_025865781.1:0-1906 GCF_002878395.1 Capsicum annuum
CTAAGCTGATTCCAGGAAAAAAATAAAAGGATTTTGGGAGGAAAAAATTTGGACCATTTTTTGATCTGTGCGTGTCATCCCTGCTCAGGGGCCATGCTAATCTTCTCTGTATCATTCCATTTTTAACGAATATCCCCGAAGGGACAAGCGTGCCTACTGCTATTGAGCTTTATAAAGAGAGCAAAACTTCTTTTTGCAAATGATGTGGCAAAAATAACAGTTTGGGGTTTTCACAGGTGCAAACCTGAACTCCTTTTTTTGCTTGTTTCTTCGTCCCATCTGAACAAGCCCGTCTATGCCTGGAGTTATAGCTATAATGGGCTGGCCTTCTTTATTTAATTTGATTTGCAATATGAGAAGTGGTATAGCCTTTCTCTCTCATTTGTCTCCTTTCGGAAACTGCATTTTAGCTACAGTTTTTTGCTTTTGCTTTTATGTTCATTCATGCATACAGAGCCCAACTGATCCTAGAGTCTAGATTTGACCCCAAAGAACACTAGTCAGGTCCATATTCAACTTGTAAAGAAATGAATCTGGAACTTAATTCAAATCTAAAAGCTAGCTCAAAAGATATAAAATTGCCTAAGGTATATTTTAAGAGGCCATACATCTCTTGAATGGAAGATGTGGAACGGTTTTCACCCCTTCTCACGTTCAGTACTAAACATTTAGCGCATCCACAATTTTAATATGGGCCCCAACATCGTAAACAAGAATTCACATGAGTCCTATTCTTATACCATGTAGAGTAATAAACTTAAGCCTAACTCAAACCCGAAAGCTATATCAAGAAGTGAGAATTGTCAAGTCATAATAAAAGAGACTACTTATTCCTTAACGAACTATATGAGACATTTCACAAACTTGTATCCACTGGGGTCGTTTCATTAATGGGATATGAAAGACGAATATTCCGTGGGACTAACTATTTCACCCTTTTAAGAAGTTACAAAATGATCCCGAAATTATTTATCCTGAAATATTGTCCTTATAGTAGCCAATTTTTCTTGGTCTTTCTCCATAGTCCACATAAAAAGAGCTTTTAAGAAGTTACCTACTAGCAGTCACTAATTTTGAAATGCTGAATAAGAAATTGATTGATATACTTGTCTAGTAGCACGAAGATGGGGTTGAGGGTGCAGCATTTATTCAATCTGGTAAGTCATAATAAAAGCAATTTATAATACTATTGATGTCCACTGCTCATTTCTCATTTTCTAAATTTGCCATGCCTCTTATCTCTAATTTCTCAGTCTATCCAAGCGAAGCCCGTGACAGAAGGTCCAGGTATGAATGCTACTAAATGGCCTTGTCCATTTTACATTGGTTGTTCAATGCAAATTGAGTAGTCCTTGCATATGCACAATAACCTGTTTAATGGATTCATCTCCTCTTTCCCACTTGTGTATGTTCTGCCTAAACTTACTTAAGCAAGACAAACTGTAAACAGAAAGTTAATAATATTTGACCTAATGCCACTTGACATGAATCTTCCAAGATAAATTTGCACACTAAAAATATAAGGTCTATACAATTTGTGTAATGCACTAGAGGAGAAGAAATTTCACTACAATCTAATCAATATGTGTAAAGCCATAAGCTTTTTAAAATACATAGAAAATGAGTGGAAAAGCAAAACACAACCACACGAAGAAATTGGGAAAAGTTAGGAAAAAAATTTGGACCATTTCTCAATTTGTGCGTGTCATCCTTGCGCAGGGGCCATGCTAATCTTCTCGCATGCCTGTTGCTGTTGTACTTTATAAGAGAGCAAAACTTCTTTCTGCAAACGATGTGGGAGAAATAACAAGTTAGGCTTTTTTCTTTGTCCCATCTGAATAAGCCCAGCTATGCCCACAACGGGCTCTCTCGTTTGTTTCAAGCATTTTTAGCTAACATTTTTTTT
>NW_025865782.1:0-1668 GCF_002878395.1 Capsicum annuum
TGTTTTACTTATTTTTGGAGATTAAAGCTTTAAGCTTTCTACTTCACACTTGAATTTAACTAGAAACAAGAAGAAAAGTTTAAAAGTTATTTAACTTTATAAGTAGTATTCTGAAAATACTAAATTTTTCTGTCTTGTGGTGACAGGAAAAATGACAAGCGAAAGTCAAATGCAAGATGCGACAACGTCTGTGGGGGCAAATAATATTGCCACATTAAGTCGCACAAATGCTCCACCTACAATGGCACCGACAGAGAAGCCCAAAAATTTTACGGGCATTGACTTTAAGCGATGGAAGCAAAAGATGTTCTTTTACCTCACCACTTTGTGTCTGCAACGGTTCACTAGTGAATACGCTCCTGAGGTGCTCGAGGGAACCTCGGACAAAGAGAGTTTCGTAATTGTAGAAGCTTGGAAACATTCAGACTTCCTTTGCAGGAATTATATTCTGAGTGGTCTCCAAGACGACCTCTACAATATTTACAGTGGAACTAAGACATCAAAGGAATTATGGGGGGCCACTTGAACGAAAATATAAAACAGAGGATGCGGGAATTAAGAAATTCCTTGTTGCACGGTTCCTGGACTTTAAAATGATAGATAGCAAATCGGTTGTCTCTCAAGTGTAGGAGTTGCAAGTCATCATACATGATCTCCTAGAAGAAGGTATATCTTTGAATAATACCTTAGTTGAACAAATTAAAAATGTTCTTAATACTCACATAAACTATTTTGTAGGTTTGATTGTGAATGATGCATTTCAAGTAGCAGTAATAGTTGAGAAGCTACCATCTTTGTGGAAAGACTTCAAAAACTACTTGAAGCATAAACACAAGGAGATGACTGTTGAAGATCTTATTGTCCAACTGCGTATTGAAGAGGATAATAAGGCTGCCGAGAGAAGGTCAAAAGGGAATTCTACAATTAATGGAGTACATATTGTAGAAGATGATCATAATAATTTTAAGAAAAGAAACAAAGCTGAACAAGGAAGCCATCAACCTAAGAAGAAATTCAAGCAAAAATGCTTCAATTGTGACAAGATTGACAATAAGTCCACGGATTGTCATGCCCCAAAGAAAGGCAAGAAAAAGGATCAAGCAAATATGATTGAATCCAACAAAGAATGCGATAATTTGTGTGCTATGTTCTCAGAATGCAACTTGGTAGGAAATCCTCGCGAACAGTGGATGGATTTTGGTGCCACCCACTATGTATGTGCCAACAAAGTGTTGTTTTAGTCATTTTCTCCGACTCAAGTAGAAGAAATGATCTACATGGCTAACTCCGCTACTGCTAAGGTAGAAGGAACAGGAAAAATATGCTTGAAAATGACTTCAGAAAAGGTTTTGACACTTAACAACGTCTTGTATGTTCCGGATTTACGTAGGAATTTAATTTCTGTTTCACTTCTAGACAAGAACGGATTCAAATGTGTAACTGTTTTTGGAAAAATTGTAATTAGCCAATAAGAAATGTATGTAGGAAAAGGCTATCTCACCGAGGGCCTTTATACGATGAATGTAATGACTGTTGAAATAAATAAAAGTTCAAATTCTTATTATTTGCTTGAGTCTTATGATTTATGGCATGAACGTTTAGGCCATGTTAATTACAAAACGTTACGAAAACTGATTAACTTAGAAGTTTTGCCAAACTTTGAGTGCA
>NW_025865783.1:0-3732 GCF_002878395.1 Capsicum annuum
ACCTTAAATACATCTATTAATACAATTAAATTTATCAAATTTAGTTATCAATCTACTAATTTCAATACTTTTGAAAGTCTAGAATAATCATATATTGTTCTGATATTTATTTTTTTTCATGTCATCATTGGTTACATTAAGCTATATCTTTCTTGACTATAATGCAATGTTTCATTTATTTAAATGTCTTTCTCTTAATAATTCTGAAAATAAACATTAGGATTTTCCATTTTAATTATTTAAGAAAATAATTGAAAAGGAGAAACAAAACGAGGAAACTTACATTTTTTTTGTTAGTTATGACTTTTATATTGTAATTTTGGTTTAAATACTTGTCACATTGTGTTTGACGTATATTTATGATAAAAAATTTGAGTGAATTATTTATAACAACAACATACCCATTGTATTCCCACCTAGTGGGGTCTAGCAACGAACAAGAAACTCCAGACACAGAGGAGCGCTCCCCTACTATTACCGACGCACTCCCACCCCCTAACCATCTACCTAATTCGCGTCCTCTACATGTTCATATCTAGGGTCATGTCCTCCATAAGATGTAACTGTATCATGCCTAATCACCCCCTTCTAGTATTTCTTTGGTCTACCTCTACCTCGCCTAAAACCATCCATAGCAAGTGTCTCGTACCTCCGCACGAGAGAATCAGAGCCCCTCCTCATCATGTGCTCGAACCAACATAATCTTACTTCTAGCATATTGTCCTCCACCGAGGCAACTCCCACCTTCTCCTGAATAATCTCATTCCTCACCCTATCTTTTCTGGTATGTCCACACATCCATTGTAATATTCTCATCTCCGCCACCTTCAACTTTTGGATGAGGGAGTTCTTAGCTGGCCAATACTTTGCTCCATATAATATAGCCGGCTGGACTACCACTCTGTAGAACTTACTTTTAAGCTTCGAAGGCACCTTCTTGTCACATAGAACTCCCGAAGCGAGCCTCCATTTCAAACACCCTGCCTTAATACGATGGGTGATATCCTTGTCAATCTCACCATTACCCTGAATCATAGACCCTAAATACTTAAAACTCTTTCTCTTCTGAATGGCCTGAGAGTCCAGCTTCACAACCACTCCAGCCTTCTGCGACACATCACTGAACTTACACTCTAAGTACTTCGTCTTGGTTCTACTTAGCCAAAATTCTTTAGACTCAAGCATCTGTCTCCAAATCTCTAACTTATCATTAACTCTACCCCGAGTCTTGTCAATCAGTTTCACATCATCTGCAAATAACATACACCAAGGCACCTCCCCTTAAATATGTCGCGTAAAACATCCATCACCAAAGCAAATAAAAATGGGCTAAGAGCCGATCCCTGGTGAAACCCTATCAAAACTTGAAAGTGCTCTGAATCTCCACCTATCGTCCTCACATGAGTCTTCGCACCGTCATACATATCCTGAATTGATCTAGTGTACGCCACAAGCACTCCTCTAGCCTCCAAGCACCTCCACAGAATCTCCCTGCGAACTCTATCATATGCCTTCTCAAAATCAATAAACACTATGTGCAAGTCATTCTTCCTCTCTCGGAACTGCTCCACTAATCTCCTCACAAAGTGAATGGCCTCAATGGTCGAGCGACCTGGCATGAAATTGAACTGATTCTAAGAGATCGTCATCCTTCTTATCTTCAACTCTACCACCCTTTCCCAAACCTTTACATTATGACTCGGCAACTTAATACCTCTATAGTTGTTGTAACTCTAGATGTCTCCCTTGTTCTTATACACTGGAATCATTGTACTCCACCTCCATGCTTCAGGCATCTTTGTTGCCCAAAAAATAATGTTAAACAACCTTGTCAACCACTCCAAACCTGCCCCACTAGTGCTCTTCCAAAAATTCACTGGAATCTTGTCCTGCCCTACCCTTCCCTACCCCGCCGCATCCTGCGAATAGATCCCTTGACCTTCTCAACCATGATACACCTACAATCACTGTAATCATGACACTCCTCAGATTTCTCCAAGTCACCCAACACAAAACCTTTTTCCTCCTTGTCGTTTAAAAGTTTACGAAAATAGGATTGCCACCTCTCCCTAATGAGGGCATCCTCAACCAACACTGTATCATACTCTCCTTTGATGCACTTCACTTGGTCAAGGTCATAAGCCCTCCGCTCCTCGGCCTTAGCCTATACATTTTTTTATCTTTGCCTTTCTCTTCTAAAGCAGCATATAGGCTCTCAAAAGTTGTTGTTTTAGCCACCGTAACTGCTAACTTTGCCTCTCTCCTAGCTAATTTATACTCCTCCTTATTCGTTTGTCTTTCCTCATCATCCTTTCTCTCAACCAACTTAGCATAAGCCACCTTCTTAGACTCCACCTTTCTCTTAACCTCTTCGTTCCACCACCAGTCTACTCGATGTTTGCCAGATCGACCTCTTTAGAAACCCAACACCTCTTTAGCATTCTCCCTAATGCAACTGATAGTCGTCTCCCACATACTATCCACACACCGATCTACTCTTTCAAGCCCCCTACTCTTCAACTTCTCTTCCATGTCCAAAGAACTAGCCAAATTCAAGCTACCCCACTTAATCTTGGGCCAAGTTTCCACACTTTTCTTCTTTTTGCCCTTATTGATAACCAAGTCCATCACCAACAACCTATGATGAGTCAAAAGATTCTCGTTAGGTATGATTTTACAGTCTTTACAAAGTGCTCTATCCCCTTTCCTAAGAAGCAAGAAGTATATCTTAGTCTTGGCCACTGAACTATGAAATGTAATAACGTGTTTCTCCTTCTTCGAAAAGCTCGAATTCGCTATCCACAACCCAAAAGCCCTAGAACAATCCAAAAGAGACGCTCCTTCTTCATTCCACTCCCCAAAATCGAAACCGCCATGCACATCAACATAACCTTTTGACAAAGGCCCAGTATGCCCATTGAAATCCCCTCCCACGAAAAGCTTCTCAATGCTCGGGATGCTCCTACCACCTCATCTAAAACCTCCCAAAATTCCTTCTTCTCCTTCTCGTCAAAACCTACTTTTGGGGCATAGGCACTAATAACGTTCACCGTAGACCTTCTAATGACCAACTTAATAGACATTATCCTATCACTAACTCTCTTTACCTCTACCATTTGTTCCCTAAGTTCTTCATCTACTAAGATACCTACCCTATTTCTATGTCTCACGCTACCTGAGTACCATAACTTATAACCATCCACATCTTTCGCCTTAGTTCCTACCCATTTTAATTTCCTAGACACACGTTATACTAACACTCCTATTTCTAAGAATCTTCACCAACTCTATAGACTTATCCTACAAAGTTCCTATGTTCCAAGACCCAACTCACAACCTAGAAGCTCCCTTATCCCACCTAACCTTACTACCCTTTGCCCCTAACCCCAAACTCGATACTAGACCTGACCTTGGATTAACCCCCCCCCCCCAACCCTAACCCAGACCCAAAACCTCTAAACCCCAACCTATAACTTGACCCTAGTCTACCATCACCAATTACAGCCACTATACAAATAGGGGAAAAAGATAAAAGGAAAAAAAAAGAAAGATAATAGAGAGGGATAAATATAAGGCTAAAAGGACACACTGGTTATAATGAAATAAGTAAAAGAGCTTGAATTTGTGTCCACTATATGCTAAGGACACAAACAACAGTCTATAACATAAAGAAAACAACAAAACCAATAATATAACACAAGTTTTGATAAACAATAGTCAATAACGGGAACT
>NW_025865784.1:0-1076 GCF_002878395.1 Capsicum annuum
AGATACTATTTTATTAGGAATCATGAGGAACTTCTCAAGCATAGTTGACTTTCTCTTTTCCCTTTTCATTGTTCTCAGTTAGTTCCATTTTAATTTACATAATATTTTCAATTAAATATAAACATATAGTGACCTTATGTAGAACAATTAGTTCATCATTTTTAGAACAATAATAAAGTAAAATATTTATTATAGTATGTCTTGTAAAGTTTGCAGTATTTTACTAATTAAAGCAAAATGACGATTAGTTTTCAAATTTATAGGATGTTATTCTATTCTTTTGTACATGATCATTCACCTTGAGTATGAAGTATTTTCAATGTGATTATGGTCATAGGAAGCACTTTGAGCAAAGTGAAGTTGTGAATATTTGTATCAATTGAGTTTTAGTATTGGATCCATCAAGGATCAATTTTAAATGAGTGTAACTACTAGAAAATATTGAGTTATGTGTCTCATTATATATCATATTAAATCCTATTGAGTATTCTTTACAACACAACTGATTTCTCCTCAATCAGAGTTCGGAGTAGAAAGTTATAGGTGTGTTAGTAAGACACTCTACGACAGCCTCACGCCGCGAAGAAGTCCTCGATGTGCTACTTCCTGAGGTGCGCTATTGGGTTCATCCCACGAGACCTTAGGTTTGCAATTGGGTTCGCCCGTGAACCTTTAGGTTTACAGTTGGGTTTGCCCCATGGACCCTGAAGTTTGCAATTGGGGGTATGCCGGGAAACCCTTCCCCATGCATCGAAATTGTTTGTTTTTAGTATAATTTAGGGGAATAAGGGTCTTTTCACTCTTCTAAATAATTCCCAATCCCTTATGTTTGTGTATAGGGTCTTAAAAATGAGTTCAATCAGCAAATAAGCATTATTTGTCCATTTCATGGTTAGTTATCAAACATATCCTTCTCTCCACTATCAAGAGTAAAAGAGGCAGGCTTTCTGCCAAGAATTCACCTCCCAAGGCTCCAAATCCAATCTCCCACAAAGAAGTAAAGAAATTCATCTATGTGGCATTTAAACTAGAATAATCTTCTTTCCTTGTGACCAAATATTTGATTTTTAATTGAT
>NW_025865785.1:0-2473 GCF_002878395.1 Capsicum annuum
TTGGCATGCATTCCTAATGTAAATATATTTTAGTAATTCCAAGTGCTTCAATAGATGTCTTTTGAGTGTATGGTGAATCTATTGTTATGATGTTGATTATTGGTAATGAATTCAAGAATTCATGTTTTGTCAGTTTCCTTCTATCGAGTCCTGGGGGTACTTGTACCCAAAAAATATAGCTGTGTGCTTAAAGCCAATTCAGTTTCAAGATGATTTTAGTCATGCTATGATCCGTAGAACTCAGTCAGTTACAAAATTCAGAACTCTCAGACATTTATAGAACTTAAGAAATCTTAGTAATCTTAGTATCGCTAGCATTCCAGCTTCTATTCAGTACTCAGCTTAGATCTCAGTAGCATTCAAGAAATTAATTCAAAACTTAGTATCATTCAGTCAGATAATAGATTCAGTAGTATTCTGTCAGATAATGGAACCAAGTAAACTCATTCAGCTCAGTCAAGTAAGATAATCAATAACAGATTCATCTCAGTCTAAGTACAATTCTAAGAATCAAGTCAGTGTATTTCAGTTGGGAGTAGGAACTGGCACTGAGTGAGTATAGGATGACTACTTCTCCATTAGAGAGGTAGAGTCGTTAGCAGAAATCTCTATACTCCAGAATTGCATAGCCAATGTAGGACCAGGAGTCACCCATCATATTAACGCTTGACATGACTATTATATTGCCTTAGGCTTGATTTCCTGTTCAGGGTCACCCATTAGAGAGGCTTGACAATAGCATAGGTCTCTACCCGTGGAATGGTATTGACACCCTTCTAGCTAGGGTTACAATTTGGAACCCCATTAGTTCAAATTTGAGGCATGTCGGTTAAGTGAGCACTCCCATAGTTACATTTTCAGTATCAATCTTCAGAGTAGAACTCAAAAATCAGGACTGTTAGATACAGTCATCAATCTCAGTAAGGAACACAAATAGTTCCATAGATTTGTGGACTACCTGCTAGATAGGCTTAGTCTCATATAAAGTTATTCATTATCAGAACCTACAGAGATCACCTGTCAAATAGGCTTGATCTCAGCCTCAGATTCAGTTGAGTATTATTAATATCAGTTCCAAAGATCACTCATTTGTTAGTCCTGATCTCAAGCTAAGTCAATCTTAATCATTATTAGAAGATTTAGAGATCATCCCGCTAAATAGGTTTGATCTCAAATTTAGCCAGTCAATATCAATTACTAGTAGACTCAGTTATCCAGTTTATCAGTATTAATAAGTACAGATTTCAATTTCAGTAGCTTCAGATACGTATAATCTCAGTATGTTAAGTAGTTACAGATTCTCTATGTATGCTAATCCAGCTCTTAAATATAATTCAGTTAGTTATTGTTTATGCATAAGACCTTGAATTTAGACTTACCTTATTTGCATACTCAGTACATTCTTGTACTGACGTATTTGTGCTGTAGTGTTTTAATTGACGCCATAAGTTCAGAGGCACGAGCCCCAAAGCACCCCTAGCAGTCCAAATCCAGTCGGCAGCAGTAAACATAGCAGTGAGTCCTCTTCATTCGAGGATGATCCTTATTTTACTATCTCATTAGATTCAGATTATTTTTAGTAGATGGATTTAGTTGTGGACATTTCCCATCAACTCTACAGTTCAGATAGTTAAAGGCTTTTTGGACAAATGCATTACTATTTTGATTTCAGTTTTGAGTATTTTAGACATTTTGGACCTTATGGTATGGTTTTGCTAGCTTTCCACATTTATTATATTATATTATTCAGTGCCCAGGTACAGATATTAGAAAAGGGTTAGCTTATAGTCCCTCGGGATCATGACCATTGTGTGGCATTTTGATTCCAGAAAATTTAAGCGTTACAAACTTGGTATCAGAGCAAGGTTTAATAGAGTCTCAGGAAATCTGAAAAGCCATATCTAGTAGAGTCTTGTGCATGGCTGTGTTGCACGCCACATTTATGTATAGGAGGCTACAAGATGTTTTAGGAACAGTTTCTCTTCTTCCAGTATTCATGTTGTGCTAGTGAGCAAAAGATCAAGTTGAACTCTCAGTTTAATCCTTATTTCTCTTTCATTTGCAGAACATGCCTCCTCGCAGAGATAACGCCCTTAGGAATAACAATCAGCCACCTCAACCCGTAGATCCTCTAAATGAGAATGTGTCACACACAGAGTTCTGGGTAGCTTTTCAGGCGCTAGCCCAAGCTGTGACCACTAGTGTTCAGGTCAACCATCAGGCTGCAGCCCCACCTCAGTAAGATGGGGATTCAGCCACAGCCAGGATAAAAAATTCCATAAGAATAAACCAGCTAGAATTCTTTGGGTCAATAGCTGGTGAGGACCCACAGCTATATCTAGAAGAGGTGAAGAAGATCACCCAGATTATGCATGTGTCAGAGGAGGAGAGTGTGGAATTATCTTCCTATAGGCTAAAAGATATTACTCATAATTGGGTAATGTTGTGGAAGAAGAGTAGAGGGGAAGATGCA
>NW_025865786.1:0-2169 GCF_002878395.1 Capsicum annuum
TAACGAATCAACCTACTGATGATAATGAAAACCAAATTCAAACTCCAGATGTCAGAGTTTTCATGCCATTGCATTTTAGTAGTGGGATATATGTTAATAGACATACAGTTTTATAAGTACAAGTTTCTAAAAATCAATTGCATCAAAGTTCTAAAGGTGCACTAGAGAAAGATGTCACTAATGTCCCAAAACCACAAGGTGACAATGATAACATAGAGAGTCAAAATTCAGAAAATGATATGGATCAAATACAAGATTATTAAAGTGTAGTTACCTCTATACCGACCTTTACAACTATAGTACCTCATCATAATGGAAGAGAGATAAGAAAACCATCTCGGTATGCATTCTTAGGTAAGTTTTTTGATAATATTCCTGAAGAGTTGAATATAGAGCCCATGAATTACGATAAAGCACTAGAGGATAAAGATGCAGACAAATGTATTATTCCTAAGAAATTAAAAATAGAGTCCATGTACTCTAAGAAAGTTTAGGATCTTATAGAACTACCTATAGATGGACTTAAACCCATTAAATGTGTAACACCTTGAGTTTTTGGTCCTTGAAAATTTCTAAAACTTATCCTCACTGTCTTGACTACGACTTACCCTACAAGTCATAAGGAGTCTTGACGGTCATTGGACTCAAATCTTAACCTAAATAATAACTTGTGACTAAGTTCTGATATGACTACGAGGGAATCACTAAGAGTTGTGAGGACTCATTATGAGTCATTGGGTACAAATCGTAGAATGTCCAGTGTTTATTCCAAATAGGTTCTATGTTGACTACGACTGGACACTATAAGTCGTAAGGTCCCATTATGAATCATAGCAGTTGAGTCGTACAGTCAACAGTGGGTGGGTGCCTTGGAAACTGTCTTGGCTACGACTCGTGGTAATTAGTAGTAATGACACCTAGTGACCCATATTCACTAACAACTAAATTTTAACTTTTAAATTGATGGCACTTTGGATAATTTTCTCCTTACCCAATTAAAATACGACATTCATAAAGCACTTAAAGGGGGTTATTTATCATTCATAACATAATCAAAAACTTCTAAAACTCTCTCAGATCTCTCAAGTAAGATACTTAGGATTTTCAAGAAGTAGGTCATCTAAGGGTTCAAGGGTGGAATTCTCTCCATAAACTAAGATATTTCAGGCATGTTAATCTTCCCTAATTACTAATTTTGTAACAACATATGATTTAAAGTGTTGTTCATGAGATATTAATGTTGGTTTTGAAATAAGGGTTGAGGGTTTTGAATTCTTATTGATTGAACAATGTTTTCCACGGCTTACATATGGGTATTCATGCTTTAATTATGGTTTTAAACTTGTGGGTAAATGGATATGGTGAATAAACAAGGGGATTGTGATATCCCCAAATTTATGACTTTTGAAATAGTTATGACCTCAACCCCATATTGTGAAATTAGTTTTGAATATGAGAAGTATGGATATTGAATTACTCTTGAACTATTGCATAATGTGAAAAGTCAATGAAGCATAATTAATTTTGAATTGAACCTTATTGGGTTGTATGATTTCCCAAGCTAATGTATAATTGAACCAATGGGTGGCTATGAATTCTCCAATTTATGATATTATTTTGGCATGTTGATATTACCTTTCAAGTGTAGTTGGTATGATGATACCAACAATATATGCCTTAATGAGTAATGTGGTTCAATGAATGGTAATGTGTGATAAATAATTTAATTGGGCTTTAATAAGGGTTGTGTAGCTGAGTCGTGAAAGTTGAGGTCCCGAGGGACAAATACTGGAAATCATAGTTGTCAATGCGGGGGTCTATATGACTGGGTAGCTCGATTCCCCCTTATTATTATCATATGATTGGAAGGTTTCAGTCCTCCATATTATGTTACCTGATTGGGTGCTTGTGTCACCTTGATATGTTGGGAGGTTCGAGTTCCCCACAGTGCATATGTATACCCTCTGGTTCATGCGGCCACACATACCAGTGCCCTACCAGCTGGGGCAGAGCTGGGCCGATATAGTCTATGGTGCCTTCTTATGTGATGATTGTTGAACTACATAATCCAGGCTAAAGTTTTAAAGTACATGTTAAGCCTTATTCCCTATACCGACATGTGATATATATATATGTATATATGTATATATTTGATCATGTGTATTGGTT
>NW_025865787.1:0-3198 GCF_002878395.1 Capsicum annuum
AAGAGGCACTTCATGGCTATATAAATCAGCATTTTTTCCATAGGTTTATTATGAAAATTTTTCATTGAAAAAATATTTCTCTTGCTTCTAAAAACTCCGTGTAATCATCTTCCGTTGAGTGAGTTCACAGAAAATCAAAAATTTTGAGGTACCACTACATTCTTGTTGTGAAGCCATTTTATACTGCTAGAAAAATTCTTCAACCTCGGGTACTTGAAGAGAATTGTTTCCTTAAGAACACTCCGTGAATTCAGAGAACTTGACTTATTCTGCTTCATCTTTTTTTCTTTAAAATAAAATAACACACTTCTTTGATAGTTCATATTGAACTTGTGTTGAAGGTGCTGAAAAACTTTACAAGTGTTCTTGATTTAATCTTGAACTTGTGTTGAAGTTGTTTTGACATAATACAGATTGTGTACCCGAAACAACAATATTTAGGAAATAATTTGGACTTTTTTTTGCCTGTTTGGTGAAATTTTCTTTTCACTAACGTTTTTTTTATAATCCAAAATCTGTACTTTTTTTTGTTTCTGGAGATTAAAGGTTTGAGCTTTCTACTCCATTTGAGCTTAATAAGTGGTTTGAAGTCATAAAAACGTCATCACAAGTTAAAGATCACTCGATTAACATTTAGAAGTCATAAACACTACATAGTTAAACTAGAAACAAGGGGTGTTTAAAGTAGCTACAACTTTAAAAGTAGTATTTCTATATACTAAAATTTAATGTCTTTTTGTGACAAGAAAATGACTACTGACAGTTATGTGAATGATGTTGCAATGATTGTGGAAACAACTAATATTGCCACAATAAGTCGTACAAGTGCTCTGCAGGCAATGGAACTAGTAGAGAAATCTGGAAAATTCATGGGTATTGATTTTAAGAAGTGGCAACAGAAGATGTTCCTCTACCTTACAGCATTGCGTCTTCAGAGATTTACATCTGAAGAAGCTCCAGAGGTTCCCGAAGGAACTTTGGACCAGGAGAAATTTATTGTTATGGAGGTATGGAAACACTTTGATTTCCTTTGCAGGAATTAAATTCTAAGTAGCCTCCAAGATGACCTATATAACTTGTATAGTGAAATGAAAATGTTAAAATAGTTGTGGGGTGCACTAGAAAGAAAATACAAGATTGAGGATGTCGGAACCAAAAAGTTCTTCATTGCAAGATTCCTTGAGTATAAAATGATTGACAACAAGTCTATTGTTTCCGTAGTATAGGAATTTCAAGTAATCATACACGATCTTCTTGAGAAAGGTATGAGTTTGGTAAATACCTTAGTTGAACATGTTAAAAATGTTCTTAATATTCACATAAACTTCATTGTAGGTTTGGTCGAGAATGAGACGTTTCAAGTCACGGCAATAATAGAGAAGTTGTCACCTATGTGGAAGGACTTCAAGAATTACTTCAAACATAAACGAAAGGAGATGACAGTCAAAGATCTTATAGTGCGACAGGATATTGAAGAAGATAACAAAGCCACAAAAAGAAGGTCGAAAAGAAATTCTACAATGATGGAGCAAACATTGTATAAGACGACCACAATAACTCAAAAAAATAAAAGAAAGATGGATATGAAAGAAATCAACCTAAGAAGAAATTCAAGGGGAAATGCTTTAATTGTGGCAATATTGGCCACAAGTCAACAGATTGTCATGCCCCAAAGAAAGGTAAAAAGAAGGACAAAGTAAATATGACTGAATCCAAGAAAGAAATAGACAATCTATGTGTCATGTCGTCTGAATGCAACTTGGTGGGAAATTCTCAAGAATGGTGGATGGATTCCGGTGCCACCCGCTATGTTTGTGCAAAAAAGGAGTTGGTTGCTACGTTCGCCCCGGCTCAAGGCAAATAGAAGATTTACATGGAAAACTCTGCAACTACAAAAGTTGAATAAATAGGAAAAGTATGCTTGAAAAGAACTTCAAGAAAAGTGTTAACTTTAAACAATGTCCTTTATGTACCGGAGTTACGGAAGAACTTGATCTCTAGATCACTTTTTATAAAAACATATTAAATGTGTATTTGTTTTCGAAAATATTATACTTAGTAAAGTAGAATTGTACATAGGAAAAGGCTACCTCACTACGGGCCAAATAAAAATAAATATAATGAACTTTGAAATCAATAAAAGTTCAGTTTCTTCTTACTTGCTAGAGTCTAGTGATTTATGGCATGAACGATTAGGACATTTTAATTACAAAACATTATGAAAATTGATTAACTTAGAAGTTTTGCCAAACTTTGAGTGTAATAAATTAAAATGTCAAACGTCTGTGGAATAAAAGTAGGCTAGGCATTCATATAAGTTTATTAAAAGGAATTCCAATCCCTTAGACTAAATCCACACTGATATTTGTTATATGAAGTCAACACCATCTCATGGTGGGAAAAAGTATTTTATAACTTTTATTGATGATTGCACTAGATTTTATTATGTCTATTTGCTAAATAGTAAGAATGAAGCAATAGATGAATTTAGATAATATAAAATAGAAGTTGAAAATCAGTTAGAGAAAATGATCAAAATGAAAAAAAGTGGTAGGGGTGAAGAATATGAATCTCTATTTGTGGAAATATGTGTAGAGAATGGAATTGTCCATCAAACTACGGATCCATAGTCACCTCAATCTAATGGAATTAAAAATTAATAAACCTTAAAGGAAATGATGAATGCCTTACTAATAAATTTAGGTTTACCACAAAACTTATGGGGGGAGCTATCCTTACAGCTAATTAAATACTCAATAGAGCGCCCCATGGCAAGACACAATCAATTCCATATAAAAAATGGAAAGAAAGAAACCCAACTTGAAATATTTTAAAGTTTGGGGGTGTCTAGCAAAAAGTTAGGATATTTTAAAAATTATGGCTTGGTTGCATATTTTGATAATGGTTAGGATATTTTGCGTGTTAGAGAGTCGTTATAGGTAT
Organism: Capsicum annuum; assembly: GCF_002878395.1. Classification (NCBI taxonomy): domain Eukaryota; kingdom Viridiplantae; phylum Streptophyta; class Magnoliopsida; order Solanales; family Solanaceae; genus Capsicum; species Capsicum annuum. Next base: position 2,944 of record NW_025865787.1, read on the forward strand.
AATTAACCTATTTATCCTTCTTTTGTGTTAAATTTTTGCCTTAGGAATTATCTAGAATTAATTAACACATTGTAGTAGGGCTTTAAAATCTTAGTCTAGTTTGGATAGAAATTTCCCTAGGGTATTCTTTCGGAGTTCGTACGAACCCTATCGGCCCTCTTTTAGGCAAAATATATTAATTAGCTCCTTGTAAATCTAGGAGGACTTCTTTTGCCATTTTATATACAATCTTGGACCCTAGGATGATTTAAATGT
>NW_025865788.1:0-2925 GCF_002878395.1 Capsicum annuum
TCACTTATTTATGTCGGCAACATCTTAGCCGTCCACTTGTATGATGAATATACTCTTTTATTGCCTATATAAGGCATTGTACATCATTAGAGAAGGCATTCAGAAATTTCTCCCATAGAAATCTCCTTGCCCAATCTCTCCTGTACTACTGTCTCTTGTAATGTTTTCCCTGTTTTTATAAATAAACTTTGTAAGTTTGTCAATCCCTTTTTTTCTTTAATACTGCTTATTGCTTAATACTGATTGTTTTTACATATAATACTCAGGCACACGTAGACATAGATCGGCGAGAAGAAGAGAGCCGAGCGGGATCAAGTCCGAGAAATTTCAGGTCGATAGATCCATCCGGATGTTGGATGATCCGTTCGATCTGAGAACGTTCAGAGTACGTTCGTGTAGGACGAGTGATGGCCTCAAAGTGCCAATCATTACTATGAAGGATATCATCCCATACTAGAGATTTAGGAACAAAGACGGTACTACGGTCGGCACGAATGTGGTATTTATTGTCTATTTCGGTATGCTATAGGCCACAGTTTTAGGGGTGGACCCAAGGTTCGGGCCTTATTTACGTTGAAAATTGATAGGGGCATGCCAAGGAGGTTGGGGATCATCCCAGTATGGTCCGTTTAAATTTTTATGCCTATTTGGGTGGACAAACAAGCGAAACAGCACGAATGAGGCATTGTCGGGCCAAATCAGTGTGTTATAGCCTGGGGTTTTAGGGGTGGGCCTAGTGTAAGGGTGTGCTGTGGACCTAAAATTGACTGGCACCTGTCAGGGAGGTTGGGGATTATCCCATTATGGTCTGATTAATTTTTGGTGGCCATTTGGGAGGACAAACGGGAGAAACAGCATAAACAGGGGATTTTTAGGCTAAATCGATGTGCTATAGCCCACGGTTTTGGGGGTGGGCCTGGGGTTTGAGCGTTCTGTGGTCCAAAAATTACTTGTGGTGTGCCAGGGAGGTTGGGGATTGTGCCAATACGGTCTGTTTAATTTTTTGTGGCCATTTTGGTAGACAAACGGGTGAAACGTCGCGAATGGGGAATTTTTTGGGCCAAATTGGTATGCTATAACCCATGATTTTTGGAGATGGGCCTGGGGTTTGGGCATGTTGTGTCCCTAAAATTGACCAGGGCGTGCCAGGAAGGTTGGGGATCGTCTTATTGTGGTCCATTTAATTTTTCGTGGCCTTTTGGTTGGACAAACGGGCAAAACGACACAAACGAGGCATTTTTGGGTCAAATCAATTTGCAAAAGCCCATGGTTTTAGAGTTGGGCATGGGTTCGGGGTGTGCTGTGGGTCAAAAATCGATCGAGACATGTCAGCGAGGTTAGGGATCATCTCTGTATGGTTTGCTTAATTTTTATTGCCATTTGGATGGACAAATGGTGCGAACGGGTCATTTTTGGGCCAAATCGGTGTGCTATAGCCCACGGTTTTGGGAGTGGGCCTAGGGTTCGGGCGTGCTATGGGCGAAAAATTGATCGAGGTATGTCAAGGAAGTTTGGGATCATCCTAGCATGGTCCGGTCAATTTTTCATGTCCATTTGGGTGTACAAATGGGCGACACGGCACGAACGGGGCATTTTTGGGAAAAAATCGGTCTTCTAAAGCCGATGGTTTTGAGGGTAGGCTCGGGGTATGCGCGTGTTGTATGTCATAAAATGACCGGGGCATACCAGGGGGTTGGGGATCATCTCTATGTGGTCCGTTTAATATTTTGTGGCCATGTGGACGGACAAACGAGCAAAACAGCGCGAATGGGGCATTTTCGAGCAAAATTGGTGTGTTATGGCCCACGGTTTTAGAGGTGGGCCCATGGTATGGGCGTGCTGTGGGCAAAAACTGACCGGGGTATATAAGGGAGGTTGTGGATCATCCCAGTGTGGTCTGTTTAATTTTTTGTTGCCATTTGGGTGGACAAATGGGCAAAACAGAGAGAATGGGGCATTTTCAAGCTAAATCGGTGTGGTATAGCCCATGGTTTTGTGGGTGGGATCGGGGTCAAGGCATGCTGTGGGCAAAAAATAAACCGAGACATTTTAGGGAGGTTGGGGATCATCCCAGTGTGGTCAATTTAATGTTTTGTGGCTATTTTGGTGAACAAACGGGCGAAACGGCAAAAACGGGGTATTTTTGGGCCAATTCGGTGAGCAATAACCCACAATATTAGGGGTTGGCCCAAGGACCGGGCGTGCCAGAGATGTTGAGGATTATTTTAGTATGGTCCATTTAATTTTTGTGGCCATTTCGACAGAAAAACTAGTGAAATGGCATGAACGAGATATTTTTAGGCTAAAATGGTGTGCCATAACACACGGTTTTAGGGGTGGCCCATGGTCCGGGCATGCTGTGAGGTGAAAATTGATTGAGACATGCCAGGGAGCCTGGGGGTCATCCAATTATAATCTGTTTAATTTTTTGTGGCCATTTGGGTGGATAAACGGGTGAAATAGCATAAATGGGGCATTTTCAGGCTAAATCAGTCTGTATAGCCCATAATTTAGGGGTGGGCCCAAGGTTCGGGCGTGCTGTGGGCCAAAAATATTCTCGGGGTATGCCAGGGATGTTGGGGTTCATCCCAGTGTGGACCGTTTAATTTTTTCGTGTTCATTTGGGTGGACAAATAGGCAAAACGGCGCAAACGGGGCATTTTTGGGCCAAATCGGTGTGCTTTAGTTCACAGTTTAGGGGGTGAGCCCGGGATCTAGGCGTGCTATTAGCCAAAAATAGACTGGGGTGTGCCAGGGAGGTTGGGAATTGTCCCAGTGTTGTCCGTTAAATTTTTTGTGAACATTTAGGGGGACAAGCGGGCGAAATGCGTGCAAACGGGGATTTTTCGAACCAAATTGGTGTCCTTTAACCCAGAGTTTTGGGGGTGGCCCTGGTTCCAAGCATGATTTGGGCTGATAATTGAT
>NW_025865789.1:0-3038 GCF_002878395.1 Capsicum annuum
CAAGAAATTATGCATGTCCCCCACTTAAATGTGATTCCAGACTGATTTTTGAGGTTATTTTATTTGATTTAATAATGATTATTTGTTTGACATTAGTTGATTCACCCTTCTAATTGAAATAATTTGGTGTTTAGTTAAATTTGGTAAGGTCTGACTTCTATTATTTTTCTCCATTATATATGATATTTTTATTTGAATAATTAAGGTAAGAATATAATTTGTGTGTAACGACCTAAAAATTTGATGAAATATGTGAAATTTGTGATTTTGTGTGATTTAATTATTTTACCCCTTCCCGTAGTTGACTTATGATATTTCTAGAATGTGGGAGTGATTGACAAGATTTTTGATGCATTCTGGTACTATTTATGCGATATTGTGATTTTTGATGGCTTCGAAAGCCTTATTTTAGACTTATAGGGATATCTTTTGATCCGTGCGATGAATGGCCGAATGGTCTGCGCCAACAGCTCCAAAATATCAATTTTAGGCTAGTTAGACCTTTGGTTTGGGTCCCAGTGCACCTGAGCTTATTTCGATCTATAGATCGAAAAGTTGAAAAATTAAAAATATGGGTGTGGGACCCACATTTGGTCGAAATGACCTCAGATGGAAAATCCAACTTTGCCAGTAGATTCAAGTTGTATATTTTAGGGAATTAGCATGTTTGGTGTGATTTTACGACTTTTAAATCTCATTTTGACCGTCGATTTGTAAATTTTTGATTTTTGATTTTTGATTTTTGGGGTCAACTTTGTGAAAATGATTTTTTTTGAAAATCTGACTTCGCGAACGAGTACGGAACATCAAATTTAGTGTGGTTGCATAGTTCATTTGCATATATCGGACTTCGAATGAATCTCAGATACCCCGTTGAAGTGCGAGTTGAACTTTAAAAAGATAAAACTGTTGTTAACGTCTAATTGTTTTATCTTTCTTTAATTGTACTTGATGATCTTGATTATACATAACCCTCTTTTGTTCTACCTGTATGTGATATTATGTATATTTGTATCCTTATCTTGTGTGTTATTGTATTATATATAGATATTATAAAACTATTAGTGCAAGCAATGTGGGCTACCATTGTAGGACATTCTCTTATTGCAGGTGACATGCCTTTAGTGTATATTTTTTGTGCTTTATTTAATACTTTATTTGGTTGGCCTATGATACGTACTGAGTACCAGTGGACCGTACTCGTGTCTACTGCGCCCTTTTGGTGTAGGCCTTAGCTCGAGTGCACCTCAGTTTTCTTGACTTGGGCGATTGTTGGAGATTCCACGGTAGCGGATGAACATTCATTCATCTAAGTTCACCTCTATCTTTCTATAGTAGTTATGTCTTTATTAGTATTCGAAGACAGATATTAATCCTTTGTGCTTATTTTTCTGAAGTATTTGACTCTTGAATTGTATTAGTAGTTCTTATACTATTGACATCTGGTTTTAGGCATGATTTGTATTTTGGATAAGTTTTTTAGCATTGTTATGATTACTTATATAGTTTGGCTTCGTTCTAGAAACCTTACCTAGAGATATTTCTGTATTTTTCTCTTTTTGTATCGATTTGGGGGACAGGCTTACTTGTCAAGGTACCCGCGATAGGTGCCATCATGACCCTCATTTTTGGGTCGTAAAAATTTGATATCAGAGCAGTCAGGTTTCATTGGTCTTAATGGTGTAAGAACGAGATATCTAATAGAGTCTCGCGGATTGGTACTTAGACGTTCGTATTTATCATGACCCAAACTAGGGTCTAGCCGTGACGGACATCCCAAACCATGAAGGCCCGAAACGCCCTTCTCTATCTGGTAAGCATGCACAACATCATATAAAAAAAAGATACGGAAACATAGTCAGCTATAGGAACATGGTCAAATTCTAATATCAACATAAGTATGGAAAACTTTAGTGCAACTACAGCTAAATAACATCTGAATCAGTCTGTGAAATATCTACTACATGAAAATCTGATAACTGTCTGAAAACTGGGACAAGGCCCCCTGTAGACCAAAACAATAATAAGGGTCATAATCTGAAAGACGGGCCTTCTGGAATAGAAAAAGTTCACCAACTGAACACTGTAAACCTTGTCTGACGAATCTACTGCCTTTTTGGACCCCTATATTGAGCCTCAAAACCTGGAGGGAGGAGGGGGATCAATATAGATGTACTGGTATGCAAAGTATTCCAAAATAAAACTTTTATATAGATAAAATAGATGGAGAGCAAATCGTCAGATACTATATATGAAATAGTTCTAAAACACATGGGCACTTTCTGAAAATCACCAAATCATTCTTATCAATGCAATGTATGATCTTTGTATAACTTCTGAGTTAGGTGGCATTCCCCTACAATTTTGACATTCCACGGGTTGTATGGAATCCGCTATTGACTCGGCGGGGAAGCCCCCAACCCGAGTATGCTGCAAGGGTTGGAGTTTCTGATTCTGATACGCCACACGGCTCTAGGCCAACGTAATATAATATGCCTGGATCGGCAAATCACAATTTTGAGCAATGAGTTGTCTGACTCATGCCTTCTTCGGGGAACCACCTAAGCTCTCTTTATGCTCAATTTTATCCTGTTCTGAATCATGCATTATTCTAGTTTCAACATCTAAAAATTCTGACTTTAAACATGTATTCTATTATGTTCTGAATTACCATGGCATAATCTGAGTTGGTGTCGTCACACCAAGACTTGCAAGTCTTATTTCTGAGCCATAATGCATCATGCATAATTCTTTTATTAAAACATAGTTCAGACCACCCAAACATGCAAATAGTATAAGAGATTTCATGTTCCAAAAGCATAAGTCAAAACTATGCAAGAACTCTTCAAACATAAGGTGGTCATGTGCTTTTGGCAAAATCCATGCACTCTTATACTATATGTATTTTCAACATTTTTCAATACAAGCAACCCTCTCTCTTTTGAAATTGAAATCATAATTCAAATATAACATCATTCAAGACATTTCATAACATGCTTTTTAAGATGCAGTTTAGAACAATTCATATCATATGGAAG
>NW_025865790.1:0-1001 GCF_002878395.1 Capsicum annuum
GCTTCTAGTCATCTTTGTATTCAAATTATGTCAATTTTAGCTTAAATCCATTTTTAATTTTGACCCCAAATTGCTATCTTAATTTCAATTTTATCCCAAATTTGGACCCAATTTTAATTCATAATCTAATCCTTTTAGTTCTTAAATCACAACCGTTGATCTAATACGGTTAACGACCGAGATTAAATCATTTTTCTCCCATTTTAAACAAAACCAAGACCAAATCCTAATCATTTTTTGCCCTCACCAGCCACACCATCTCTCCCTTCTCTCTTTTTTTCTCTCTCTAAAAACCATCCATATCGTCCCCTACTGCCATCCAGGCTATAAAATCAGCCAACGGCCAGTTGTCGCACCACCAGCCGGTGATACCTTATCGCCCTCTTTCTCATTGGTATTTTCTCTTTTCCACGACCAATCGCCTCTCCAGACAGAAAAACTGTAAGCCATAGCTGCCGTCATCCACCTCATCACCGGAAAGCCCCTCCGTTGCCTCATTCTTTTCTCCATTTAACTGCTATCCCAACAACCACCAACCATCGGAGACCAACAAAAATAACACCAACAGCCGCCAACAGCAGCCATACAATCGGTGAGGGCAACCATCAACGTCGCCTACCTCCTCCGGCCGCTTCTACGATCAAACCCAACGAAAATAAATAATGTTCATGATGGATTTTTAAGAATCCGTCCAAGGTTTGATTTCTTTGTTTCAAGTTTTTTGCTATACCTTTTTTTCCGTTTCTTTTTTTTTTTTAATTTTTTATGATCTGAAATTGACAAAGTTTGACCGTGAGTTTCGTTAAAGATCTTCGTGATTTGTGTTTGTCTAAGAATGTATGCTGTTATACTTGAAGAATACCAATTCCTATCAATCTTGGCTAAATTAGGTATTGATTTTCGTTAATCTTTATGTTCTTGCCTATCAATTAAAGTTGTTGGTAACACTTGTAGCAAGAAATTATGCATGTCCCCCACTTAAATGTGATTCCAGACTGATT
>NW_025865791.1:0-3309 GCF_002878395.1 Capsicum annuum
TCTGTTCAGAACCCTCCAAAAAATGGGATTTTACTTTTAGTTTGGGAGCCTCCTAAAAAATGGGATTTTACTTCCTGTTCAGGACCCTCGTGATAAATGGGACTTTACTTTATGTTCAGGACCCTCCTGAAAATTGGACTTTACTTTATGTTCAGGACCCTTTGGAAAAATGGGATTTTACTTTCTGTTTTGGACCCTACTGAAAAATAGGATTTTACTTTCTATTCAGGACCCTCCTGAAAAATAGGACTTTACTTTCTTTTAAGGACCCTCCTAAAAAATGGGAGGTTACTTAATGTTCAGGACCCTCCTGAAGAAAAGTATTTTACTTTTGTTCAGGACTCCCCTAAAAAATGGAACTTTACGTTCTGTTCAGGACCCTCACGAAAAATGGGATTTTACATTCCGTTAAGGACCCTCCTTAAAAATGGGAGGTTACTTTATGTTCATGACCCTCTTGAAGAATAGGATTTTACTTTCTGTTCAGGACTTTCCTGAAAAATGGGAGTTTACTTTCTGTTCGGGACCCTCCAAAAAAATGGGTCTTTACTTTCTGTTCACAACCCACCCTAAAAATGTGACTTTAATTTCTTTTCAGGATCCACATAAATAATGGGATTTTACTTTTTGTTCAGGACCCTTCTGAAAAATGGGATTTTATTTTCTGTTCAGGACCCTCCTGAAAAATGGAACTTTATGTTCTGTTCAAGATCCTCCTAAAAAATGGAACTTTACTTTCTGTTCAGGACCCTCATAAAAAATGGGACTTTACTTTCTGTTCAGGACCCTCCCTACAAATATGACTTTAATTTCTGTTCAAGACCCTCATGAAAAATGGGATTTTACTTTCTTTTCAGGACCAACCTGAAAAATAAGATTCTACTTTTTGTGTAGGGCCCTCCTAAAAAATGGGACTTTACTTTCTGTTCAGGACCCTTCTAAAAAATGGGATTTTACTTTCTATTCAGAACCCTCCTGAAAAATAAGATTTTACTTCTATTCAAATCCTTCAGAAAAATGAGATTTTACATCTTGTTCAAGACCCTTCTAAAAAATCAGATTTTACTTTCTTTGTAGGACCCTTCTGAAAAATAGGATTTTACTTTCTGTTTAGGACCCTCCTGAAAAATGGGATTTCGGTTTCTATTCAGGACCCACCGGAAAAATAGGATTTTACATTCTGTTCGGGACACTCCTAAAAATGGGACTATAGTTTCTGTTCAGGACAATCCTCAAAAATAGGAATTTTCTTTCTGTTCAGGACCCTCCTAAAAAATACGACTTTAGTTTCTATTCAGCACCCTCCTGAAGAATAGTATTTTACATTCTGTTCAGGACGCTCCTAAAAAATGAAACTTTACGTTCTGTTCAGGATCCTCAAGAAAAATCGGATTTTACTTTCTTTTAACGACCCTCCTTAAAAATGGGAGGTTACTATATGTTCATGACCCTCCTGAAGAATAGGATTTTACTTTCTGTTCAGGACTCTCCTGGAAAATGGGACTTTACTTTTTGTTCGGGACCCACCTGAAAAAATGGGATTTTACTTTCTGTTCGGAACACTCCTGAAAAATGGGTCTTTATTTTCTGTTCACAACCCACCTTAAAAATGTGACTTTAATTTCTTTTCTGGACCAACATAAATAATGGGATTTTAATTTCTCTTCAAGACCCTCCAGAAAAAATGGGATTTTACTTTCTGTTCAGGACCCTCTTGAAAAATTGGACTTTAGTTTTTGTTCAGGACCCTCCTTAAAGATGGGATTTTAATTTCTATTCAGAACCCTCATGAAAAATGGGATTTTACTTCTATTTAGGACTTTCCTGAAAAATGGTATTTCACTTTCTGTTCAGGACCCTCCTTAATAATGGGATTTTACTTTTTGGTTAGGACCTTCCTGAAAAAGGAATTTTACTTTCTGTTCAAGTCTCTCTAGAAAAATGAGACTTTACTTTCTGTTCTGGACCTTTCTGAAAATTGAGATTTTACTTTCGTTGTAGGACCCTCCTGAAAAATGGGATTTTACTTTCTGTTCAGGACCCCCCTAAAAAATGAGATTTTACTTTTTGTGTACGACCCTCATGAAAAAGGGATTTTACTTTCTGTTCTGGACCCTCCAGAAAAATAGGACTTTACTTTCTGTTCTGGACCCTCCTGAAATATAAGATTTTACTTTTGGTTCAGCACGCTCTAAAAAAATAGGATTTAACCTTCTGTTTAGGACCCTCCTAAAAAATAGGAATTTTACTTTCTATTCAGGACCTTTCTTAGAAATGGGGTTTTACTTTCTATTCAGGACCCTCCTAAAAAATAGGATTTTTATTTCTGATTAGGACCCTACTGAAAAATAGGACATAACTTTCTGTTCAGGTTTCTCCTGAAAAATAGGACTTTACTTTCTGTTCATGACCCTCTTGAAAAATAGGAATTTACGTTCTGTTCCGGACCCTCCTGAAAAATGGAACTTTACTATCTGTTCAGGACCCTCCTTAAAAATAGGACTTTACTTTATGGTTCAGGACCCTTCTAAAAAATGGGACTTTACTTTATGTTCAGGACCCTTTGGAAAAATGAGATTTTACATTCTGTTTTGGACCCTACTGTAAAATGGGACTTTACTTTCTGTTCTGGACACTCCTAAAAATTTAGATTTTACTTTCTGTTCAGCACCCTCCTAAAAAATGAGATTTTACTATCTATTCAGGATCCTCATGAAAAATAGGATTTTTACTTTCTATTCAGGACCCTTCTTAAAAATAGTAATTCACTTTTGGTTCTGGACCTTTCCTTAAAAATGGCATTTTACTTGCTGTTCAGGATCCTTTTGAAAAATGGGATTTTACTTTCTGTTTAGGACCCCACTGAAAAATAGGACTTCACTTTCTGTTCAGGGCCCTCCTAAATAATGGGATTTTAGTTTCTATTCAAGACCCTCCTGAATAATGGGACTTTAGTTTCTATTCAGGACACTCGTAAAAAATAGGAATTTACTTTCTGTTCAAGACACTTCTGAAATATGGGACTTTAGTTTCTATGCAGAACCCTCCTTAAAATGCGATTTTACTTTCGATTTAGGACCCTTCTAAAAAAAGGAAATTTACTTTCTATTCAAGACCCTCATGAAAAATGGGACTTTACTTTCTGTTCAGGACGCTCCGGAAAAATGGAATTTTATTTTCTGTTCAGGACTCTCCTGAAAAATGGATCTTTACTTTCTGTTCGGGACCCTCCTGAAAAATGGGTCTTTACTTTATGTTCAGTACCCACCCTAAAAATGTGACTTTAATTTCTTTTCAGGACCAACATAA
>NW_025865792.1:0-1780 GCF_002878395.1 Capsicum annuum
AAAAAGTTTGGGGGTAGATCTGAAAAAGAGATCCATGCTACACCAATTGTTGTTTCTACATCCGGTTCAAACCATGGATCCCATTTAAGGTTTCTCATTTGCCAATACCAATCTTTTGCTTTGATATAATAGGCTGAATTAGATAGTAATTGCACATAATCTTCTAATTGATTCAAATGAATCAATATATGCCTTGTATCTAAAACACCAATTGTACACTCACCCTTGATTGCACATTATTTAGGTATTAGTTTTCTAAGATCATTAATATCAGGTTTTCCATAAGAGAACTTACCAATGATTGTATGTTGTAAGTTTTCCTGAATTATTAAACTTTTCACTTTAGAAGCCTTCCATGTTATGGATGGTTCTCCATGCTGCATTATAATTGGCTTTGGTAACACTTTTTCTTATTCCTGACCTGAAGGCTTTGGTTTAAGAACTTTTGCATATTTCAAAGGTTGTATTTTATCTACTACTAGTTGAGATGTGTTCTTCGGTGGGATTAACCCACCGAAAAAGGAAGCCATTCAATTGAACAGTGGATCTACGTAATCTATTGTGCATGTGCCATTTCTAGGGCTTGAATACTGCACATACCATAGTGATTGAATCTTGAAAGAAATCTAATGTTTCTGAAGGTTCTTGAAGAAATCCTTAGGCTTTCTCTTGATTTTTATTGACTAGGGATTAACCCTTTTAGGAGAGAATGTTCTTATTCTTAAGGAGATGATCTTGAGAGGAAACCCTAATCTTATCATTGAGAGTGTATGAGAGAGCTTTTTGAGATGTTTAACTAAAGAGAATGGAATATAATACGCTCCTTGAGGGTTATAATTCATGGGAAGTAAAAGAAAAGACCAAAATACCCTTGCAAAAACATCCCTCAATTGCTGGAAAAAAATAGCTGAGAACATTTATGACAAGTCGTCAAGCTGGTGATAAGTTATCATGAAATGTCGTCACAAAAAGGTAAAATCTTGATTTTCTGGTTAAGGCTGACGACATTGGTGATAAGTCGTCACGCTTGTGACAGCTTATCACGAATGTCGTCACTCAGTTTCCCAGCCTGACATGCTGGAGTAAAATAGGCATAACTCCTTACTTCGTTATTAGATTTAGGAGAAATTGGTATTGTTGAAAAGATAATTCAATTATATATCTATTGGTGTGTCATGAGCTCAGAAAATCATATCATAACTAAAGATATTCTCATTTGCAGTTAACTATACAAATATCCTTCTCAAGAATTTAATCGGTAAGGAAATGTTTTGATTTGTCTATTAGCTAGGACACTTTTGAGGCCTTAATATGCATCAAACTTGATCATAGCACTACCAAAGCACTAAAAGTTATTACTCATAAGTTCGAAGCATGATCCTAAAAATGTCTAAACTTTTGGGGTATTACAATATTCCCCCCCGGGAACATTCATCCTCGAATGAGACTGACTAAGCTGAGATAACTAATGTACTGGCCTTACTTAAGGGATGCAGCATCTGAAACATGATGACATGACTGACTTGAATGATGAGCTGAATATACCTGAATATACTGAACATGCATATCTAATGCATAACTTACAAGATAAGCTCATGCATATCTGATGCATGATTACATGACTGAAGTGTTACATGTATCCATGACTGAATGCAATGATATTTAGTACCAAATTCATAAATGGAATTATGAACATGAAACTAAATAATCTTAAAGAGAACTATTACCTTGATCTTGATCCGAATTGGCGGATAAGAGGTGAGGGTACTTGGTACGCATA
>NW_025865793.1:0-1594 GCF_002878395.1 Capsicum annuum
GACCACAAAAATAAAATTGTTTATTGGGTGTTATTTTTTCTAAAAAAGATATTTATAAAAAATATAACGTCAATATAATATATAATAATAAAAGGTGGAACTCATAAGATTAAAATTAATAATAATTAAATCATCTAAATGACATAAATTGTGTGTTTAGTTGATAAAGATGACATATAAATTTCAATTTGGAATCCACAAGTAATATAGTAAGTTCCATATTTACTTGAATGTAGTTATTCAACAACACCAACATATTCATTATATTTAAATTTAACTATTTAAAAATTTATTTATCAAATTATCGAAATTCGCTTCAACTAGGCCTATTAAGGGCATAACATGCTTCATACCAAGAAGTTGATCATTTTTAATATCAAATAAGCGCCTCGAGTTTGAGTCTTATGCATATATGACAATATAGAATTAGTATATAGACAATATCAGATGCCATGTATACGGAATTAATATGTGCAAAATACGAGGTGTTACAATATCGAACATCTGGATGTTGACCAAACAAAACAAGTGGTCATTGTACAACCACAAAAATTATTTCAAACACAATAAAAAAAATAATTTTAAAAATTAAGGAGATTATATTATCTTATTCAATTCTTGATAAGTCTAAGCCTTATCAAATGTTGCAACTAATTGTGAAGAAAGTCATCATTTAACTTGATAAAACATAACTTAATCTAAGGTAATAACCAAATATTAATAATATCATATAAAGATTTAAAGAGTCTTAATTCTAAATTTCCATAAAAAAAAACACAAAACTATTCTATTTCCATTGGATTTTCACCATCATTTCCCACTTCAGATGTTATCAGCTTCTGACTTGTATTATCTGGTATCCTGCAAAATATATAAAATCAAAAAAATACTAATTTGCACTTAAATTTTTCTTTCATATACAAAAATAATAAAGATCCCTCAATCTCTAATAATTAAGTCGTCTTTATGAAATTATTACGAATTATATTGATTTATTCAAACTCAATCGAAGTCATATTAAAAGGGGGGGGAAAAAAAATTTCTGTTTAAGAGAGAAAATCTATTAATAAAAATTTAGGGAAAAAAGTAAATAAAAATAATGCAATTAAATTTAAAATGTAATTAAAATTTATAATTATTACCGTAAACACAAGGAAGTGTCTGGCTCAATTGGATCCTTCTTCAAAGCCAATTTACGTTTGAGCTCCTTAATCTGAATAAAAAAGTAATAATTATAGTAAATTTGGAAAAATAATTATAAAACACAATGGCAATATTAGAATACTTCTTCATGCATCATTTGGTTTTCTTCAGTAATGATTTCCTCCTGCCAAAAAATTAAAGGAAAAAAGAAATTTTTAGTCGACAAAGGATGATCAGTTAAATATCCTTCAGAAAAAAAATTATAAAGAAAATAAAGTTACATCAATTAATAATCTAAATAAAAGGGGAATTTTAACACAATATTAATTTTTATATATACCTTCAACCATGATTTTTCAAATTTTCCCAGCATATCTTGATTCTGAAATATAAAGAAAAAAATTAAATAAAGACCAATAAAATACTTCTTTATTTATTCTCTAAATTTAAG
>NW_025865794.1:0-2121 GCF_002878395.1 Capsicum annuum
CCACGCTTGTATTTTGTGTTTTCTTCAACCATTGTAATTGTCATCCGTTAGGGTAGTATGTTATTCTCTCTCTCTTTTGAGTTGTTTTTCCTTTTCTATTGGTTGTCGTGGCTTATTATTTTTTCTTTAGCTTAGAGAGTGATTTTAAGTTTAACACACTATGCATTATTACATCTGTTCTGTTTGTGAATTTTGATTTCTAAGTTTGATATTCTCGTATGTTTGAATCTAACACCGTAATTATTTTCTCATGTATATATGTGCTTACGATAAAATATCTGTTTTAAACTTTTTGTACTTCATTAAAAACCTTTGTGATAGATAAAATCGTTTAATTTTAAATAATCAAAAGTTACATGTGCGAGGCACGTGCAACTAAACTAGTATATATTGAAGTATATATATTGTAGTATATGTTTTATTTAAAGTAGTACGTATAGTCGTATATATTGAATGTTATGTATATATGTGTAATTGTGTATATGTGTATATATATTTTTTAAATTCTAATGTAGTATATACTATATATATATATTGTTTAACGTATTTAAAATGTATATAAGTGGGTATATATAGCGTATATTAGAAAAAAACTATTTTTTTTATTTTGACCGATTTTGATCGAATTTTTAATCGGGTTTAGGTGGGTTAGACCGGGTTGGGCTAAGTGGGCTGGTTCAGGGTTGTTTTTTAAAAAATTACTGTTGGACCCGAAATCGGCCCGACCCACTTAACCAGGCCTGAAAACGGCCCAGCCCACAAACCGATTAAAATTAACAGACCGGTTCCGGGTTGACCCGGCCCGACCCACTTGACACCCATACTTAAAGCCAACTCCTCATGTGATGATTTCTCCGGTTCAACAACTAATAAATTTGTGATTTTTTCATTAGTGGGTTGGCCAATCTCATCATTTGGGACTTCAAAAACATTGATTTATTGGATTTTTAATATGACCTTAGATTCTTGAATTTTCTTAGGCTCCGAAATCATAGATTTCGTGGTTTTTTCAAAACAAAAAAATTCAAGAACTCATTAATGGTGTTTCTCATTGTGAAAAGGATTTGGTGTTTAACCGGGAACTGAAGCTGTAGTCGGAGCCAAGACAGTTCTATGGGGACTGTTTTGTGGAGTGGAATGTGAGGGCGCCATTAGAGGTGATAAACGAAGCTTATGAAGGACAAGAAGAAGATGAACGGGAATATGCAGAGGAGGAGAGAAATGAAGCTTTTGGGGTTATTGAGAGGTATGCGTCATTGTCCATGTACTACCCAAAAACTGATACAGATAGCTCATACGCTGGCAATTCACCAGTCATCGAAAAGTGGTATTCGCCAGAGAATGTGCGTTTCCGGTGGGACGACAACGAAGATGGAGAAGAGTTGATAGAGATTGAATTGGATTGCAAAAGAAAGAAAATAAAATAATAATAATAATAATAATAATAATAATAATAATAATAATAATAATAATAATATATATATATATATATATATTAAAAATAAATGCAAAAGATGATTTTTTAAATATTTTTGGATTACTCACTCTCTCAAAGAGAGTGTTGAGAGAGTGAGATACACTCCCTTTGCCAATAAACCTCTAGGGGGTGTAATAATTTGATTTTTTAAATGTTTAGGTGGGTAATAGGACTCCCGCAAAGTATAAGTGTGTAGTTAAAATTTAGGGTAAAGGCTAGTGGTGCTTTTGATCATTTTCTCTTTAATATATTATAGATATAGATTATAGATGTATCAGTATCTATATGTGTTTGATTATAATGCGTTCCCACTCAATTTTTAAAAATATAAACTAAAAATAATAAAATGACATAAATGTTCCTTTTTTTCATAAGAGTTAATACATAAAAATGACCCTAAACTTGACATTAAATTATAACTTTGACCTTAAACTTTGATAGTGCACAAATAAGACCTTTAGCTATTCAAAACCTGAACAAATATGACCTCCGATTTTGCAACCCCATGCGTGAGTCTCACTCGCGCCTACGTGGAAAGGTAATCCAATCACACGGTGCCACGTCGTTAAAAGGGCTGACTTGGAGAGAGGTCATATTTGTGCAGTTTTGAATAGTTAAAGGTCATATTTGTGCACTGTCAAAGT
>NW_025865795.1:0-2793 GCF_002878395.1 Capsicum annuum
AAATTAGGTGGGAGATGACAAAAAAGTCTTTAAATTAAAAATGGTGATAACTTTGATCAGCTAAGGTCAAAACTTCATTTAAATTGTGATTAAGTTAGTTGGAGTGTAAAGTGTAATTTTTAAAAACTTTTAAACTTTTTAAAAGTCCTCCAACTCCAAATTTCAAATTTTAGAATTCCCCCTTTTTTTCTTATCTTTTTTTTTTCTCTCTCCAAATTTCTTTCCCCCATCTTCTTCTTCTTATTATTTTTCTCTCTCTAGATTTTTGTCACGACCTGAACCGGGTCCCTGGCCGTGACGAATATTCCGAACCATAAAGGCCCAAAACACCCCTATCGATCTGATAATCATGCACATGACCCATATGACAAAAGAAATGCGGAAGATACACAGTATAACGGAAACGTGGTCAAGAATTGTATGAAAACAATAATGGGGAATAATGTCCCTCACTCTCAATCAACATCTCAAAACCGTCTGCGAAATTTCTACTACATGGCTGAACAAATAACTATTTGAAAATTGGGATAAGGCCCCCAATAGATGCAAAACTACTAAATGATAAATGAAACTGCCAGACATCAGGCCTTCCGGAATATAGAAGGCTCACCAAGTAACTCTGCAAATCTATCTGAGAAAATCTACTGATTTTCTGGACCCCTAGACTGCGCCTCCGAACTTGGGAGGGAAGGGGGTCAATACAAAAGTACTGGTACGCAGAGAAATCAAAGCAAAAATATAATATTTTTACAAAATATAGGTAAGAGCCATTATAAAGCAGTTTCATACCAAATCATTTGGAAACACATAGGCATAATGTAATAATTTTTCAACAAAAATGTAATGCAGCTGAGCTAGGTAGGATACCCTACATATCACATTTACACCAACTGTCAAACCTCGGTTGCTGTCGAGATTAGAGTATAAGTGAGGAGAAGACATACAAGATCACACATCAGGGTGTCTCGATCCAATAAAGTATGGTAGTACACAAGATCACAAAGCAGGGCTCCTAACCATAGTCCCAATTTTGGAATGACATAAAGTCAGGTACGTAAGATCACAAAGCATGGTACCAAGTTCCCATGTCGGCAAACACTGTTTCCAACGATGAGCCCTTACACTCAAACGTTTTCTTCGGAAATCTACCTATCTCATGAAAAATCAATGCATTCAACTTCACTTAATTCCGTCACATATCATATTCTGTAGGGTATCATCATACTCGACTTGCAAGCCATCAATATTACATCATTCTTTCATGCAACCATTATATTCATCATATTCAACATAACAACCCTCTCCTTGCAAGTCAAAATTTATATCCACTTTCAAAATATTTCATGTCATGCTTGTCAAGATGATTTCAAACAATTCACATCATATGAAAATTCAAAATATTTTCATATCAAGAGAGGGGTTTCATATAATTCATGCTTTCAAGTTATCATCTTTTGAATCATAAGCATATATCTATATCTATCTATATATATATATATATATATATATGTCAAATCACTTCAGAAATAGGCCTAAAGACCAAATCAATATTATAGAGATGCTTAAAGCATGATTATATTCATAATTTCAAAACCCCCATTTTTAAAACATGAATTTTTAAGCCCATGAGATTTTTGAGATAACCCCACGTACCTCTATATGCGCAAGTAATAGGTGCTTCTTGAAGCCTACATTGCAGGAATTCCAAATATGCGATTAGCTTCGAAAACCTATGGTCGAATCTTGAACTACTTGGGTTTTTATTTTGAAACTCTAGAGAGTGTTCTTGAGTAAATTTGATTAATGTGATGATATTTTGGTGTTTGAGGGATTAAATCCCGTGTTTAAGCTGATAGGGGGATAGAAAATACCCAAAATGCCCTTAATGAAACGGAACTTAAATGCTAAAAATTTCCCAGGTGTGCAATAGACCATACGTCGCATGCTATTTCCCACCGCAGTGGAGCATGCGACGCATGCTTATCGCATGGTGCTACTGTTTTGGAAATCAAACACGCCCTAAACGATGTCCAAAAATTCTGAAACTCTCCCGAGATGTTCTACAACCTTGCCGCATCGCAACACAATAAGAAAATCTGAAAATGGATGTTGGGAAGGTTGAAAATAAAATCCCTGAACATTACTAGCTAAAATGAGTCTAATTCTTTCAATACTTAGAATATTTTCAAGGTTTTTCAAGCCTAAAACCACCCCTCTAAGAGCTAGTATAAGCACGACTTTTACGGGGCATTATATTATCCCCCTTGGGATCATTCGTCCCCGAATGATGACATGGAATACAGTCACGCACGAATTCAAGTATAATTAGACATAGGAAAGTAAACATAGAATAGGAATTGTACCTTCTTTATCAATCACCGGATCTAATAAGTTTGGGTATCTATTTCTCATGTCATCTTTCAATTCCCAAGTCACTTCTTCAACCTTTTGATTTCTCCACAACACTTTGACTGAGGCTATCTCTTTACTCCTCAAATTCCTAACTTTACGATCTAGGATCGCTACAGGCTCTTCTTCATAAGACAAGGAATCGGTCACTTTGATTTCTTCAACAGGTAACACTAAAGAATGATCTCCAATACACTTCTTCAACATAGATATATGGAATACCGAGTGTACAAAACCCAAATTTGCAGGCAACTCTAACTCGTATGCAACTCCACCTATCTTTTTTACAATCCGGTATGGTCCTATATAGCGAGGACTCAACTTACCTTTCTTCCCTAATCGCATAACTCCCTTCATGGGAGAAACTTTAAGGAATACCCAATC
>NW_025865796.1:0-1201 GCF_002878395.1 Capsicum annuum
CTATTCGTAAGGTATGTATACTCATATCCTCATGCCTTCATGATTTTTAGCTGTTTATGTGCATATATTGTTTTGCTTATTGAGTATTTTTTACTTCTTCTTTGTTTTTGTATTGTTTAACAATTTAACGTTGTGTATGGAGAATCGAAAATTTAAAAGTTTTCCATGTTTTTTTTGATTGAACACATTGAGATTTTGTTTTCTTTTTTTTAATTTTTCATCGGGTATTCGGTACCCGCATTGAAGCCTTACTAATTTGGATTCGTACCGCATAAATCTTTCATTTTAAGTTGAGGGTGGGTCTGTCCGAAATCAGCCTTTCTTGATATTTAATTGAAATACAATTCAGTAATTTATTTGTCAGAATACATTTGGAACATCTCCTGATTCGGGATCTACTGGAGACAACCTATCTATTTTGTGTGAGGTAATGGTAAGAAACGCACTTTACAGTTTCCAAATCCTCTTTGTTGGAATATTGCTATTGTTTCTGTTGTCTATTTAGAACGTCAAGCAATAGATATTTATCAATGTTATTGTGCAAGAGATGTATACTTTTTATTATCTACAGATAGATTTTGAACAAAATACTTATGCAGGGGAGAATTTAGAAAAAAAACCCTGGATAATGGAGCTTAGGAATCAGGTCAACTCCTTTATATTGCTTCTAGGGTATTTACTTATATGTAAAAGCATTTGTAACATTTTAGCATTGAAGCATTGACTTTGGAAAAAAAATTCTATGCACCCTCTTTTATTGTTCAGTGTAGAATCATCCGTACAACTGAATTGGTTGTTGCTCAAGAAAAGATGCATGAGCTGAAAAGGAGGAAAGAAGAGCTTCTGAAGTGGTACTCTCCTATATCACTTCTCCATCAGCTACAAGGTAAATAGTGAAAGCACATAAAGCTTGTATACTTTTTCCTCTTTCTTTGATTGTTTGTTATAATTTTTACATCGGGTAAAATAATTTGAAGTACAATTACAGATCAATATGATAATAGGAGACTTCTAGGGTACTTGCATCACGACGTTCTAACTTGAACAAGTTGAACTAAGGGTCCAGTAGGAGTTGAGTCAACACTTAAAGGATATGTCAAAAAAAACTTTTCAGTTCTAGACACGTAGAGCTTGACACACAGATTGCTTTGTTATCTCGGTCGTGGTGCATGATGGATCTGACATCTGAGTAGTCCAGTGT
>NW_025865797.1:0-1517 GCF_002878395.1 Capsicum annuum
GTTGTCTCCCAATTCCTCTATTTTCTGAAACCAAGAATCATAACCTTCTTTTAGAATATGAAGACTTCAACAGTTAAACCTTAAGGGGGGGAAGGATAAAAAATATTCCTCTATTATACGAAATATTTTAATTCTATTCCATGTAATTATACTTGAGGTCATTCATACATTGCAGTTAGCAAATCGTCTCATATTTGCTTTAACGCTAGCAGAGCTCCAAGGGTAAAATTAAGATATTTCGTACGGGAGGTGTTAAATTTAGACATTTCACCAAAAGTAATAAACTATATAGAACGAAGAGATTTTACCGACCATGACAATTATACAGAACCTTAGATTTATGGTAAAAGAAAGAAAATAAATTCACGAGGCCATATAAATTAGGACAGAGGGAGTAGTTACATAAGATGAAACACAGTAGGGGTGTTCATGGTTTGGTTACTAACCAAACTGAACCGTGATCCAAACCAAACCGATTAAAAAAAATCGATATTTGGTTAGTTTTGGTTTGGTTTTGAATTTTAAAAAATCGATAATAATTTGGTTTGGTTTTACACTAAAATAACCGACAAAATGACCAAACCAAACTGATATATATATATATATATATATTATAATTATTCATAAATACAATATAAGTATTTATTAAATTTTATATTTTAATCATGATTTAACTTTAGTCGTAACGCATTAAGTCATTTCTTCATCTAGTTGATAGTACCTTATGAGATTCTAAGTGAATTTCTCACTTTGAATGACAAATGATACTAATTGTGAAAATAATATCTTGTTGTATATTAAAATTTATAACTGAGATTCATTTGACTATAGACAATCATTAATTTTAACTTTCTTTTTGAACCTTGTTGAGCAAAAACTTTATGTGCCCACCTTTTGGAGGGTTTATCATATCATTCTGTTAAATGTAGTTTTAAAATAATTTTTTAGAAGCATTCATATGGTATTGTTAATAGCTTTGCTAAAGTATAACACTGAGTCAGAGACAGAGCCAGGATTTTAAGGATTTCAAGTAAAGGGTTCAATATTCAAAGAAAACTAAGTCGGAAGGGCGTTCAACACCTGTTATAACCACATAAAAAATAATTTTAATCATGTATAAATAGTATATTTTTCGGTCGAAGGGGGTTCGGACGAACCCCTAAAGATGGTCGGCTCCGCCTCTGCACTCAGTTGACATCTTAGTTTCAAGGTTGAGATACAACACCCGGCTAACTTCTCATATGTTAGATTGGATTCGTTTTTTTAAATTTTCAACTTTTATCATTAGCTAAAGTTATAAACCAAAGAAACCGAACCAAACCGAACTAAACCGACGGTTATTTTTTTGTTTGGTTTGGTTTGATTTTAGAAATTTAAAAATCGACTAAGTTGGTTTGGTTATGGTTTTGACCAATAACCAACCCATGAACACCCCTAGATGAAAGCAAGAAGATTTTACATTCTAGTGCAGAAGGATTTCTTATTAGAACCCAAAGGGTGTGGCCTAGTGGTCAATG
>NW_025865798.1:0-3757 GCF_002878395.1 Capsicum annuum
GAGCTGAAATTCATGACTAATATCTGATGTAAAATAATATCTGAATGTGACTGTGCGCCTTCACACTTAGTTTCTAAAGCTTTTCTATTATTCTTTTTTGTTAGGGCTTTACTAAAGAGAATTCTTTTAAAAACTATACTGCAAGGCTTTAGGGAGGTTCTTCTAACCGATATAAACCATGTGAGCTATCATGGAGTCCAACATCTAGCTACCCTACCTCACGTTGGGGAGAGGTGTCATACTCTTTCCAAGGAGTATAACCTGAGCTAGTTGATCAAAATCTGTATCTGTCATCCATATAAATGGGAATAATTTGAATCTGAACCTATGTTGGCTCGTAGTTATGGGAAAGTAGGAAGTTCTAAACCCACACTTTCCACTCATTGCTAAATACTACTCCCTTTAATATGTATGCTCATTCTGTAGGAAATTCACTTTAAAACTAGCATAAGGGTTTGAAATGAAAACTAGTTGTGCAATTATTTGTTTAAAACTAATATCAAACTAACTGACTGAATTCTATATCTTAGCTGAGGATCAAAGATCAAATCTTATTCAGAAACTGAGTCTGATTTTATCATAGGATGCTTAAAAGCAAAAATCTGCTTGAAATATCAATACTCAACTTAGGGCTTAAAGCCCATACTTTAACTAATGTCAAATCATCACAGTGTTCATGCTTAATAAATAAGATCTTGAAATTTCTTTAACGATTCTAGTCAAGGCAATACAATTTATATTCTCAATATATGTAAAACAAGTCAAACGTATGGACATGGAAAAATATAAATACAATTCATCATTCAAGTCACTTGTGATATCATAGTCTCTAAATAATAATCATTGGGTATAAACCCTAAATCAAAATTCATGTGAACTCATGAAATCATGTAAATTCGTAATTATAAACTAGTTTTAGGCACAAGGATGAGAGAATTATCCTGTTCATTACCCCCACATACCTTAAGTGATTAAACTGAGGAAGACACTTGACTTTGAATCTCTATTGATGTTCTTGAAGATTGTTTCTTAGAGTTCTTGAATAGGGTGCCTTGAATTTTTAATTATCTTGGAAAAGGAATGGTGAAATTTTGGGTTTATTAAAGTTTAAAATTGAAGCTCTAGGGTTTTCTTTGAGAGCAATTTGATGAAAATGGGTATAATATGCTTATAATGGGTTTAATATTTTGTTTTTCATGATTTGCAGGCTTTGAAAAGACTAAATTGCCATGAAAATTTAAAATACAGAACTGGAACACAGAATGAAACCTCACCGCGACGCGCCAAATGGGCCATCACGATACCCACCGCGATGCGGAGGAATTGTGGTGGATCATTGGAAATAGACCATTGCAAATTTAGGAGTCACCATAACGCGGTAAGTGGTTCATCGTGATACCCACCACAACGCGTTGCAATTGCTATGACTCACTGGATTTTTACAAATTCCGAATTGGCCTCCACTGCACTATTGTTTTGCAATTTAAAATATGATCTAAACCTTGTTTGAAAAATTCGCAACTTACCCGAGACATTCTACTTACACCCCCAAATATAATTCAACTCAAAAATTATCATCTCAGAGCTCAAAAGGTTAACTTAAAAATCCTCAAAGTTTAAAGGGAGTCAAAAATGACTAATCCCCTTAACACGTACCTTTATTTCAAGTTCTAAGTCCTATAGACACATACTAGGGGCTGAACTGAGCTAGGAACCTATGGGGTATTACAATATCTCCCCCTTGGAAGCATTCATCCTCGAATGAGACTAATTAAGCTGAGGATACTGAGGAACTAAGACTATAACTGGCATGGACAACTGAAAACATGACTAAACTAATTTACAAATGCAAGAATTATCAAGAAAGTGGCTATATAAATCCAAAACATAAAATGAAAAAAGACATGATGTGAGGAAACTTGTTACCTTGCGCTGAATTTGAACTTGTAGAAAAAAATGAGGTTTTTTTTGTATATCTGTTTCCTCTTCCCAAGTGGCTCCCTTAATGGACTGATTCCGCCAAAGAACTTTGACCAAGGAAACTTCTTTGTTCCTTAGTCTACGAATCTAATGATCAAGAATCTCCAATGAAATCTCTTCATAAGAGAGGCTATCGTGAATATCTGTGCTTTCTAAGGGTACTACAACAGTTTGATCACCAATACACTTCTTTAATAAGGAGATATGAAACACAGGGTGAATGGATGACAAGTTTGCAGGTAACTCAAACTCATATGCTACTTTCCCAATGCGACTCAATATTTTGTAAGGGCCAACATATCGGGGACTAAGTTTTCCTTTTTTGCCAAATCTCTTCACCCCTTTCATGGGTGAAACTTTCAAATAAATAAGTCATTGACTTCAAACTCATGATATCTTCTTCTCATATCTGTATAAGATTTCTATGACCCTTCACTATTTTCAACCTTTCTCGAATCAACTGGACCTTCTCCATAGCTTCAAAAACCACAAATATACCTATTAAAGTGACCTCACCCACTTTGAACCAACCAATAGGTGACCTACATCTCCTCCTTACAAAGAGCCTCAAACAGGGCCATCTGGATACTAGCATGGTAATTGTTATTATTAGTGAACTCAATTAATAGCAAGTGCTCTTCCCAACAACCCTTAAAGTCAAGAACACATGCCCTCAACATATCCTCTAGGGTCTGAATATTCCTCTCTGCCTGACCATCTGTCTGAGGATAAAAATTTGAATGAAAATGAACCTAGGTACCAAGACCCTTCTAAAAGGCTTTCCAAAAGTGAGAGGTAAACTAAGTTTCCCGATATGAAATGATAGATAAAGAACCTCCGTGCAATTTAATCAACCTAGCACTGTGATGCGCCAAATGATCCATCGCGATACCCACCGCGACACGATGGCTCATTGGAAATGGACCACTGCTGATTCGAAATCATCGCGATGTGAAAAGTAGGTCATCACAATATTCACCGCGACACAGTGCAATCGTTGTAACTTACTGTATTTTTATGAATGCCGAATTAGCTCCACTGTGATGTGGTGGCCTCCTCATTGTAATACTCACCGCGATGCGACCTAATTTTACGGAGCTGCTTTTTTACAATTTCAAATATGATCTAAACCTTGTCCGAAAAAATTAAAACTTACCCGAGACATGCTACTTACACCCCCAAATATAATTCAACTAAAAAATCATCATCTCGAAGCCTGGAAGGTAAACTTAAAAATCTTCAAAGTTTAAAAGGATTCAAAAATGACTAAAACCTTTAACATATAGCTTTATTTTCAAGTTCTAAGTCCTATAGGCACATACTTGGAATTGAGTTGAGCAATGAATGTACTAGGTATTACATTATCTCCCCCTTGGAAACATTCATCCTCGAATGAGACTAATTAAGCTGAGGATACTGAGGAACTGAGACTATAATCATCATGCACAACTGAAAGCATGACTAAAATAATTTACAAATGAAAGTATTATCAAGAAAGAGGCTATATAAAGGTGAAACATAGAATGAAAAAAGAGATGATATGCGAAAACTTATTACCTTACAATGAATCTGAACTTGCGGGGAAAAGATGGGGGTACTTGGTTCGCATATCTACTTCTACTTCCCAAGTGGCTCCCTCAACAGACTGATTCCTCCAAAGAACTTTGACCAAGGAAATTTCTTTGTTCCTTAGTCTACAAAGCTAGTGATCAAGAATCTCTACTGGAATATCTTCATAAGAGAGGCTATCGTGAATGTATGTTATTTCTAAAAGTAC
>NW_025865799.1:0-1339 GCF_002878395.1 Capsicum annuum
CGGGCATGTTAGAGAGGTTGGGGCTTGTCCCAGTTTGGTCCGTTTAATTTTTCATGGCCATTTATGTGGACAAATGAGCAAAATGGCGTGAACAGGGAATTTTCGTGCCAAATCGGTGTTCTATAGCCTACGGTTTCAGGGTTGGGCCCGAGGTCTGGGTGTGTTGTGGGTTGAATATTGATTGCAGCTTGCCAGGGAGGCTGGATATCATCCTAGTGTGGTCTGTTTTATTTTTCGTTGCCATTTGGGATGACAAACGGGCGAAAAGGCACGAACGTGCATTTTCGGGCCAAATCGGTGTGCTATAGCCCATGGTTTTTGGGGTGGGCCTAGGGTTCGGGCGTGTTGTGGGCTAAAAATTGACCGAGGAATTTTAGGGAGGTTTGGATCGTCCTAGTATGGTTCGTTTAATTTTTTTGTAGCCATTTGGGTGGACAAATGGGCAAAATGGAGCAAACAAGGCATTTTCAGGCTAAATCGATGTGGTGTAGTCCACAGTTTCTGGGGTGGAACTAGGGTCCAAGCGTGTTGTGGACTGAAAATCGAATTTGGAGTGCTAAGGAGGGTAGAGATCATCCTAGTGCAGTCCGTTTAATTTTTCTTGGCCATTTGGGTGGACAAACGGGCAAAACAGCATGAACTAGGCATCTTCGAGCTAAATTGGTGTGCTATTGCCCACGGTTTCAGGTGTGGGCTCGAGGTCCAAGCATACTGTGGGCCGAAAATCAATCGAGATGTACTAGGGAGGTTGGGGATCATCCCAGTGTGGTCCTTTTAATTTTTAGTAGCCAGTTGGGGGGACAAATGGGTGAAACGCGTGTGAAAGGGGCATTTTTACGCCAAATCCGTGTGCTATAGCCCACAATTTTGGGGGCACACCAGGGGTCCGGGTGTGTTATGGGCCAATAGTAGACCCAGGTATGTCAGGGAGGTTGGGGATCATTCCAGTGGGGTCCATTTAGTTTTTCATGGTTATTTGGGTGTACAAACGTATGAAACGGCGCAAACAGGGAGGTGGGGATCATCTCGGTATGGTCCGTTTAATTTTTTGTGGCTATTTAGGTGGAAAAATAGGAAAAATAGTGTTAATGAGGCATTTTTTGGCCAAATCGATGTGCTATAGCCCACGATTTTGGGGGTGGGCCTAGGGTCTGGGCGTGCCGTGGGTCAAAAAATGATTCAGGCATGGCAGAGAGGTTGGGGATCGTCCTAGTGTGGTCCTTTTGATTTATTGTGGACATTTGGATGGACAAATAGGCAAAATGGCACAAACGGTGCATTTTCAGGCTATATCGATGTGCTATAGCCCACGGTTTTGGGGGTTGGCCTAGGGTCCAAG
>NW_025865800.1:0-6525 GCF_002878395.1 Capsicum annuum
CTTGAGATTGCATTTATGTAATTTTTAATTTTATTAAAAGTCCAAAATTATCCAAATGGTTATAGAGCCAATAAATTAGCTTATTAGATCATTGATATTGTTGTCTTCTTTTAAAAGAAAAATAGAGAATTTCATCCTTGAAAAGGTTTCTAATCATTCCAATGATTTTTTTTTTTTTCAAAAAAGGTACTTTCTCAATTTATTTATTTTATTTTAAAAAAAGGTACTTTGTCAATTTTTTAAAACGATAAAAATTAAGAAATAATTATTGCCACAACTATCAACCATTGTACTATCAATTATTTGGTACAAATACGATATAAGTATATGGGATAAGAAGAGAGAGAAAAAACACCTAGGACTTGGACATACAATAATGCGTCGATTGGTTTATAAACAAAGTTGTGCATTAATTAGTAATATAATGATTGTAATATAAGAATTAATCACATAGAAATTGAAATTCAGAAAATTAGTAATGTGTATTTATCATCAAACAATTGATGTATTAAAAACTAGTGATTGGTTCGCAGAACTCTTATTTAATTTTGACATAGTATTTTTTATTGATTATATAAATTAAAAAATTTTTAGTCCTCAAATTTAAACGGATTAGATTTTTATTACCAAAATAAAAAAAATATTGCATCATCAATATAATATTCAAAACAAGCTAATGAAAATGAACCCTAATACTTCTATTTATCCAGAGATATCGGTGTATAGGTTTGCAGATGGTGAAGTACTACTTTACTCTACTACGACAGGCCGGGATGGAAGGTGGTATAAAGAATATTGGGTTTAACTATTTTGAGATGTCTGTTTACAAAGATTCTTATGATTGACCACGAGTTATGGTTCCAACATATTCAATACTCCCTCGGTTTCAAAAAGAATGACAAATTAAAATAAAAAAGACTTTTGAATTTTGTGGGTCCTAAATTAAAGTTATGTTAAATTTACCAAAATACGCTTTAATCGTGTGGTATTAAACATGCCAAAAAAAGAAAGGGTCATTCTTTTTTAAACGAACTAAAAAAAGTAGGTCATTCTTTTTCAAACAGAGGGGGAAAAATTCTTGCACTAAAGAGTGGTTCTTGGAGAAGAATCGATAACCATTCTCGTGGCTTTCACAATAGTTTATATGCTTGGGACAAAATTGCATTTGTTCATGGCGGATTTCATGGGATTAGTACGGATATTTTATCCAAATATTTTATGGTGAAGTACTACTCTACTACGACAGGGATGAAAGATATAGTGATAGTTCGTTTAGGACATCCAAATGACCATATGGGGTGTTATCTACGACTGGTGTCACAACTCAAGTATTCTGTTATACAGAAAGCTTGATCTCTCCAAAATTATGTAATTGCTTATTTCATGTCATTAAGTTTTATACACATTATTTGACGTGATATTTTTCTTTGTCTGAGCTCTATCACCCTTTTAGCGTCGCACAAAGCTTTCCCTGTCTCGGTTGGCTTTTATCCTAAACGGAGACCTATCATCCTACTTGTATCGTTTGGTGGCTGCTACTGCAAGTGCCTGATCACTAAGGCCGAGTTTCGTCCTTGTCTGATGGTGAATCTTACAGTAAAGTTTATTTCTGCCTTTGCATTCGACGGTCAATTTCCTCCCGGCCCCACTAAATCCAATTCGGACCCAAATGTCGTGGCTAAAGTGACCTTACAACTAAGTTTGTTAAGGTCTCGAGGCTGAGTCATATTCAATATGTTACTAAAATTTATTTATTTATTTATTTTTACCTTTTTTTGTAATTAAATTAACATGGAGTGAGTATTTTTTTCAATTTCAGCTGGGATTTGAAGTTGTAATCATTAGGGGTATACAAATTCTTTATAGATTATGGATCTTTTCTCTCTTTCAAAATAAAAAATTTAAGGAATTCTTATAATCTCAACATATTGAGCAAATTTCATCAGAAAAATAAAGACAAACATAATCAAAGAGGATTTCAAGTCCCTCACATTTATAAATTATTCATTTGACAATTTCTATAACAATACATATACTAACAACAAATCATAAAGAGCTTGTATCCTCCTATAGTTACAATATTTTTTTCTGGACAATTTTTTTAATTGTTGGTAGTATCACATATATATACTAAGATCATCCAAAACACTAAATTCACCCAACAAAAACCCATAATTATCCACAATTGGAACTCCCAATTTATGTGAATATTTCACTTCTTGATTTTCTGAAATTTTCACCCAAGTCCCCATCATTAATTCTTCATCACTTTCTTCAACCCCATTTTATGTATTAGTATTCTCATCAACACTCATTGGCGATTTTTCTTCAAATTCATCAGTAACACAAGATTCTTGATCAGATTTTTCAAAAATCTGGCCATTTTTTGTTCTTTTATCCATTACTAATTCTTCGAATTCAAGCTTCTTAGACTAGTAATTTTTCGAAGCGTCTTCAGCCGTAACAAAAGTACCCAACCAAATCATTTTCTTGTTCAATGGGTGTTTTATTTCAGAACAAAATTTCCCATTTTTTCTCTTACGTACCGCAATAGGGTACAATCTGACACAACTATTCTTTGACATTCTTTTGTAGGATTTCATGATCAAAGTTTTGAGGGAAAAAAAAGGGGCAATTTCTCTAAATAAAAAAGTATAAAAAAAGCTTGGGATGTGAAGAAAAAAAGAATAAATAGTGAACATATATATATATATATATAGGAGTAACCAATTAAGCAAAATTTTATTCTCTTTCTATTTGGAAAAGGATTTAACAAAACGAGTAAAGTATTGATTGAGAAATTGTTGCATATTATTAGTCACTATATTTATTAGTATCCTAATTTGACACTGAATATTCAAATCTCTAAATTTGGTAGAATACTACAATTGGTCCAGTATTAAATGATGAAATACATGTAATTTTGACGTGTCTTATCTTTATCTCATGAGTTTAAATATTATTCACCATTGCATATAAAAAAAAAGGTTATTCGACTATGCATAAATTTCTTTTAAAGAATCAATTGATGACCTGGCCTGGTTAATATTATATTTAACTTACTAATATATCTTAAGCTGTAATAATAATGGTGGAAATATCTTCATACTTTGCGATAACTTAATCCTTATCTCTCACTCTTTCTTTTTTTCATTCGATAGTTTCATATCCACTTTATATCTTTAATTATAATAAGTGTAAACAACATAAATCTCCTAGACAATGAAAATAATTACACAAAATCTCCTCTTGTTTTCTCTCTCCCTTTTTTTGCAAACATGCTCATACATTCGGTCACATATTATACATTAATCGAATGTATGATGTAACAGCTAATCCTATATTTAAGGTAAGAGAATCTTTTATTATTTTACAGTTCCTTAATTAAAGGCAATAATTAGCCAACATTAAGTCATTTATGGATAGATCATGTAACTGATATTTGAATTTTAAAAATTTTGTTATAAATAATTTTCCCCCCTATGATTCACGATCTGAAAAGCCAAAAACCAACCACTTTCTTCTACATCCGTTCTCTAAAACTACTAAAATCTTCTTCTACATACGTTCTTCAATACTAGTAAAATCAATATGAATATCCCCATATTGTTTCGACATTCTGGAATTTAGGAGTCAGAAATTAGTTATACGTCATACAAAAGTGACGCAATAGTAATTTCGGTAAATGCGGACGAGTCGATCACATCCGCAGGACTTGCGGTTTCTTTCCAAAGGAATCATGAAGAATATAATATGGTTTTCTATGTGCGGATACGTTGAATCGTTTTGACTGTATAAATATTTTTTATTAATTTTTTTTGAATGCTGGAGCAAGTAATTTATATATTTTTATTGATTATAGATGTTAATTTCTTTAACCAATGATTTATATTAGTATAAAAATTTTAAGCTTTTTTCCAATATCATAGTTCATAACCATATAACTTGAAGTTAGAACACTATTATAAAAGCACATGAACTATGTAACTTACTCTCTATAGGAGTAAGTAATTGTTGAAACGCACGGTGTATTAAGCTGTTGTACATTAATAGTTAATGTGTAATAAATGTATGATATAGTATTATACATTTTTAACATGTATGAGGTTAGAAATACAATAACGAAATTTAACTGAATTCAATTTTGTTTTTTAAATTATACATAGTATCATTCCATTAAATTTACGAATGTATAATATGTTTTTATACAGTCAAATCAATGTATAATAAATGTGTGCCTTTCTCGTAAACGTTTGAATGTATAATAAGTTGTTAACATTCAAAGCAACGTATAGTGATATTGTGCCATTCCAATAGACTTACGAATGTATAATATTTGATTATACATTCGTATAAATGTATGATATAGCATCATACATTATAAATGTGCATAGTATATTATACATTCGTATAAATGTATGATATAGCATCATACATTATAAATGTGCACGGTATTAACCATTTCTGTAATTTTTTATAAGTAATAAACGTTTTACAACATGTATGCTATTATGTAATACGTACGTTTAAAACGTATTACTCTTTAGTTCAATGTAAGATTCACTTATAAGCAAAGGTACATAACAGGAAACATACTATGCATTCAAAATACAATGTCAGATTAATTAGTAATATGTTGTTTTAATCATTAACAAAATAAGTGAAAGGAAAATTCAATAAGTACCATGAATCAGTTAATAACATTGTGGTAGTGTCTCAGTGACTAAAAAGCATATTCTCATAAGATGAAGACATCCATAAATGTAAATTAACATCCAAAAAGTAATCTTTGAATTCGTTTAACATCAACCACAAAACTAAGATTTAGTTGATTCAATTTTGACTTTTATTAAACAATGCTACTCTAAAATAACAATTGCACTTTCATCAATTTCTTGGAGCACACTATTCCTTGGGCAAGGAGGATTGTCATTATCACTCATGTACCCTTCATTTGCCTTTTCTACTCCGTAATGCCACAGTAATGAAGCATAGTGTAAACGTTGACTTCCATCATCAAACACGCATGGATGCACTTGCTGCCCTTCACTTAATATTTCTGCAAAATCAACAACAAAGACGCCATAGTTTCTGATTTAAAAAAAAATAAAATGATGTAACAGTAAGTACATTAATTTAAACATAGTTATACATTATAAAAAAATTGTAATTTACTTACAAACTTTCAGATGCTTGCTGGGGTATGTTTTGAATTTATTCAACATCAAATGCGTTTTGATTGATATGTATGATGGTAGCTTATACATTTACAAAATGTAATATCGGATATACTTATACATCTCAAATGTAATATCGAATATACTTAAACTAAAGACAGACATGTATGATGGTAGCTTATACATTTTTAAAAAATCTTCTTTAATGAATAATGTCAACTTATACAATAATCTTTTTAACTGCCTCTTTTATGTACATTTTCTTATTGTATAAAATAATGGAATATAAAGCAGAAAACTAATATTATACATTAGTCTAAAAAATAAAATAATGTATAATCAAATAATATAAACGTATAATATCAAATATGCCAGGAACAAAACCAACAAACATATTTTGTTCTTGAGCATCTAACTGACTAAGTCCTAAACTAAAGCTAGGACGAGAATCCATTACCAAATTTATACTATATTGATTAAGCAATCGCAACTATAAACAAGAAATTCAAAGATCTGGCTTGTATTATATGAAAAAAAAAAACAGAAAAAATCAACTAACAAACTAGAATGAGATTGCAAAATAAAATAATTTCATAAAAATCAATGTGCAACCAAACAAGAATCCGAATAAGAACCAACAACTTTAAAACAAAAACAAAGATCTGACTTTTAATAAATGAAAAAAAATGATATTATCGAACTATCACACTGAAATGGATTTGCAAAAGCAATTAATTTCATAAAAAAAATGCAATAAAAAATTGGCCCAGATTGTGATTTGGTAAAGTTGAAAAAAAAACTAAAAATTATTGAAAAAAATCAATATATAAGTTCAATAAATGTTTGATAACTTACAAATTGGTAACCTTTAAGTATATGATTGCTTGAATTTGAGTGTGAAAAAAGGTATTCAATAATGGAGGAACAATCAGTTGTTTAATTGAAGACAAAAAGGGAGCAAATATGAAAAAGAGAGAGAAAGTAAATGGAAAAGAGAGAGAAAGTAAAGAATTGTTTAATGGGAGAAAAAAAAAAGAGAGTAAATATGGAAAAGAGAGATAAAGTAATGATAAAGATTTTTTTTTTTTTATGTATAAGAGGAATGAGAGAGAAAGTAAAAAAATAGAAGATTTTAGTAATCAGTTTGGGATTTGTGTAATTACTTATTAATATGGGATGTGTTTTAATATGGTAAAGTTAGTTTGTGTATATATGTAATTTTTAGTTATAATAATTGTGAAAAGATATTTATGTCAGAGTTTAAGTTCGGTGCACCGTCCGTGCATAAAAAATTCTACACTAACAGCTAACTTGACCTGCTATTGCAGGTTGCCCAATTATTTACATA
>NW_025865801.1:0-1029 GCF_002878395.1 Capsicum annuum
CCAAGGGCTGACGCCTCTCCATTGAGTTGATCGTACCTATCCTTGAGCTTCTTGCAGAAGTCAAGGTCCATTATCCTATCGGCAGAGTCATAAGCTTCTCGATATGTTAATTGCCTTTTCCCCATGAGGTAGAGAATTGTGTCAACATGCTGTGAGATAAGAAGTCAATTTTTAAAGAAGTCAATTTTTAAATAGGTTAGCAATTGAAAAGATGCAACGGATCATCCATCTATTGCATAGGATTCTCTAAATCAATAATCCAACGCAACTTATGCAACAGATGGATAATAAGTTGCAACAGAACCACAACCAGTTATACTATTATACCCAACTGTTGCAACAGATGTGAAATTTGTTGCATAGCTTCTTCTTCATGGGGTAGATTATAAGGGCTAGGTTAGGAAAAGTAAACCTGTCTTGTCGTCATACGGCATACGCATATCAGTCATAGTCTGGAAGTCTTGGGGGGGGAGGGGAGGAAGGAGGCCTGGGGTAATTGGTGCGCCTGGCTTGGCATTCTTGGCCTGTCGCAGATCTCTCTTATCTTCGGTGCCAAGTTCCGCGTATATGCCTACCTTCTTAACTGGCCCCTAAACTTCAATAGCTTTTAAAGAGGGAGGAATTGTAATTTTTTTTTTATTTTTGAGCGGAGAGCACGTATCTAATTGCTCTTTTCTTTCTCCTAACCAACGCTGTAGGAGTGTGTGGCTCTCTCACCCTCTTGGATGGTATGACACACCTCTTGGATTTGAATTCCTCGATAGCTTTAGAGATAGTCTCTACTTTTTCAAAGAGTTTATCCTATCAGTCCTTGCACTCATCGCATTCGCAGCGAGAACACGAGGGTGAAGAGGGGTGAGAGGGACCTATGTAAGGGCGAAAAGGGGTGTTTTCAAACATATTTATTCTTTGGTAGCAGCATCAGCATGCCTGCCACCAACACCAACAACTCCACCAGAAGAAGCACCCGGAACTGCCTTAGTAAAAGGTTGGTCATGAAGAGCCTCAACATTAGGCTGACCTTGCCTA
>NW_025865802.1:0-1735 GCF_002878395.1 Capsicum annuum
TACAATATGTGTTTGATGTCCTTAGAAAGAAAAGGTTGTATGCAAATCTGGAGAAGTGCTCTTTTGGTGTTAATGAAGTTTTTTTCTTGGGTTTTGTTGTTAGTTCAAGAGGGATCAAAGTGGATGAATTCAAGATAGATGCTATCAAAAATTGGCCAACCCCGCAAACCATTAGCGAAGTAAGAAGCTTCCACGGGTTAGCTAGTTTTTATAGAAGCTTTGTCAAAGGATTCAGCACCATAGCTGTAACACCCTATATTCTGCGTGTACTAGTTCTACTTATGTGGCACTTGATATGGAGTTATGGGGTAGGTAATGGGCTCGGATATCCGATCTGACTGGTGATGGTAAGATAGGTTTGGAGGAGTTCCCACATGTACGAAAACATGGTATGACTAAGTTACCTTCGATGAGAGAATATAAACTTGGGCCCTTAAATAGGTATTTGAATCTAAAGGATGAAGTGACCAAGTTTTAAGTATAAGCATTTTGATCTTAAAATGGAACAGAATATTGAGGTGCTTGCTTGACTTATTTTGAGCTAGTAAGTGAATCACCTACTTTGACCTTTTGACCAACTTAAAAACATGTAGGTGAATCACCTATTAAGGATCCCTTGACTAGCTTATTGGGCCAAATACACTACCACCTACTTATGTTAATTATGGCCCAAATTAAATAAGAGAAAAGGAGGAGAATGGGCAGCCAAGGCCCAATAGTTTTTAAGCCACAAAGGCCCAATATATTGGGAAAGTAGGTGCATCACCTACTTGATAAACTATGGCCCAAAAATGACCAAGAAAGTCGGCCAAGAGCAGCTCTTTTTAAAGGGATTAAAACCAGTCCTTATAGCTCATTTTAACTAGCCAAAATGCCTAGCATGGGTCATCCTCTTTTACCACTGATCAGCTGGTTATTTGTATTATGCCTTATAATCTTATAAAGTAAAGAAGAATAGAGCAAAGTAAAGAATGTAATGTACATGATCCCATAAGCATAAGCAAAGTTTGTATTCTATCCTTATCTTTATATTTATATATTGATAAGTGATTTTGTTGAGATCTTGTCTTATTTATAGTCATTTCATACTATACATATTCTGTACACTCTTTGTATTGACACCCTTCGTGGAGGACACTATGTTTCATGCCGCAGGTACAGGTACTCTAGCTAGTAGACCTCCCCAGTAAAAGCACAGGACATCCAGCTGCTATTGGTGAGCTCCAAGTTGATT
The DNA here is from genome assembly GCF_002878395.1 of Capsicum annuum. Lineage (NCBI taxonomy): Eukaryota > Viridiplantae > Streptophyta > Magnoliopsida > Solanales > Solanaceae > Capsicum > Capsicum annuum. Next base: position 1,235 of record NW_025865802.1, read on the forward strand.
TGGAGCTTTCCGAGTCTATTATATATTTTGGTGTTGTGTAGTAGTTATGAGCAAGGCGGGGGTTTGTCCCGACCTTAACTAAGTGTCCAGGTGTTTTTTAGAGGCTTTGCAGACTATGTGAAAAGTGTGGTAGTATTGTGTTCTTTTAACGTTGTGGCCCCAATGGCAAAGTCTTATATATCTGGGTTTGGACTTACTTATGTGGTTTGTTTTATCAATTCGTCTTATCCATACTAGCAGAAGCTTTGAATTCCATAATTATATGCATGAAAAGTACATGGTTAAGAGTTGGCTCTCCCAAAATGGGTGCCTATCCGCCCTAATGGAATTTGAGGGGTGACAAAATTGGTATCAGAGTAGGTCATCCTAGGGAGTTGCCTACAAAGTCATGTCTATGTAGAGTTTTACTTATGGGTGTGTTGTGCACCACATCTCTAAGTAGGAGGCGACGAGTCATTTAGGAGTTGTTTCTTTTTCTTCATTTCTTAGATCGTGCGATAG
>NW_025865803.1:0-1116 GCF_002878395.1 Capsicum annuum
AACTCCACACTATTTAACCTCATATACATCTTTAACTATTATTTTCTTAAATTTTATTTTAAAAAAAAGTTGATTTTTTACGAGAATTTAGGAGAAATCAAATTATAAAACGAAATTTTGAAGAAAATGAGGAATACAAAAAGAAAGATACAGATGGATAGAAACGTAAATGAAATAAATAGAAAAAAAAATGAAAAAGGCCTACCACAAGCTGTCATTTTTGTTGGAAAAAAACAACATAGAGGCCCAAATAGAGAAGGACGGAGAAAATGGTACTGCATAAGACAACGGCGGCTAGTTTTTTTTTTTTGTGTGTATGTGAAATTAGAAAAGTTATCCATAATACTATATATAATGTAGAGTTGGCCTAGTTTGAGTAATAAAAAGTGGATCCATAAAAAATAGGGTTAGTTTTAATTTATTGCTATAATGGGCTGTTTATTGGATTAATTATTGAGCATAGGGAGTAGGGGTCGTTTGGTATGCCTCTAATACACCGTGATTAAGTTTGGTATTAATATTATATTTTGTTTGAGTGAAGATATAAATTTAGTCTGATAAATTCTTTAATTATATTCCAATCTTAATTCTGAATATCTCATAAATTTAATGTCAATCTTATTCTAGATAGCTCATTTAACTTGTTAATATCTTTGATTTTGTTTATTTGTTTAACTTTGACTTGACATTGAATTTTTTTAAAAAAGAAATTATTTGTGAAATGTACCCAAATGTTTTTTAATTGTGTGATCCTAAACATGTTATGTGAAAAGTTAGAAGTAAAAAGTTTCCAAAAAAAATATTCTTTTTCAAAGGATTAAAAGAAAAGTAACAGACAAATTAACACCAAAAAAAAAAATATATAATCTTATGCTATCTTCAAGGTGAAATACTCTCTTCGTTCCATTTTATTTGGTCCCCTTACAAAAATTAGTTGTTTCAACTTACTAGTCCAATTATAAAATCAAGAGAAAGTTTATCAGTTCTTCCAATACGATTTTATCTTTAAATAACTATATAAAATATCAATAGTCATATTCAAATGTTCAAAGTATATTTAATAAGGTTAATTTCATAAAATAAGTTCCGAATAAATATTTTACCTTGACAAGATTG
>NW_025865804.1:0-7526 GCF_002878395.1 Capsicum annuum
CTTAGTCTACGGATCTGATGATCTAAAATCTCAACTGGAATCTCTTCATATGAAAGGCCGTTCTGAATATCTAAGATTTCTAAAGGAACTACAATAGTGGAGTCATCAATGCACTTCCTAAGCATAGAGACGTGGAATACAGGATGAACGACTGACAAGTCTGCGGGCAACTCAAGCTCATAAGCTACTTTCCCAACACGACTCAAAATCCAGAAGGGACCAATATGTCGGGGGATAAGCTTCCTCTTTTTGCCAAATCTCTTCACCCCTTTCATGGGTGAAATTTTCAAATATACTAAATCACTTACTTCAAACTCGAGGTCCCATCTTCTCAAGTCTGCATAGGATTTTTGACAACTCTGGGCTATTTTCAATCTTTCTCTAATTAACTTAACTTTCTCCAAAGCTTCAAACATTGCATCGGGCCCAAGAAAAGTAGGCCCACCCACTTCAAACCAACCTATAGGCAATCTACATCTCCTCTCATAAAGAGCCTTAAACAGGGCTATCTGAATACTAGAATGGTAACTATTATTATAAGAGAACTCAATAAATGGAAAATGCTCATCCCAACTACCTTTGAAATCAAGAACACATCCCTTCAACATATTCTCTAAAGTTTGGATGGTCTTTTATGCTTGGCCATCTGTCTGAGGGTGGAAAACTGAACTAAGATAGACTTGGGTATCAAGACCCTTCTGAAAAGCTCTCCATAATTGGTAAGTAAACTTAGTACCCCTATATAAAATAATGGAGAAAGGCACGCTATGCAATCTGACTAACTCTCGGATATAAAATTTAGCATAATCGTCAGTTGTATAAGACGTGTAAACTGGTAAGAAATGTGCTTAGTCAATCTATCTATAATAACTCAAATTGAATCATGATGATGACGCGAATGGGGTAAACCAGTCATAAAATCCATATTCATCTCTTCCCACTTCCAAGTGGGAATATCAAACTCTTGTAACGTACCACCAGGTCTTTGGTGCTCTACCTTAACCTATTGACAAGTTGCATATTTATCTATGAAATCAGCTATATCTCTCTTCATACCACTCCACCAATAGATTTCCCGCAAGTCACAGCACATCATAGTAGCACCTGGATAAATAAAATAATGTGCACTATGCGCTTCCGCCATAATCTGTTGTCTCAAACCATCAACACATAGCACACAATCTAGTCTGGTATCTCAACACACCATCTCTCCCTTGGGATAAAGCCTCTATCTTTTGGTCTTTAATCGACTCCTTTAGTTTGCCAAACTAGAATCCAAATCTTGTTTCTCCTTCACTTCTGAAACTAGGAAAGATTCAAAACTACTCTAAACCCAAACATTCCCTTCAGCTAAGCTCACCAACCTAACACCCAATCTAGCCAAACGATGAACTTATCGAGCTAACTCTTTCATATTGAGCTAAATCTTTCTTATCTTTCTCCACATGAGCAACACTGCCCATAGATAATATACTAAGGGCATCTGCTACGACATTGGCCTTGCCCGAATGATATAACACACTCATGTCATAATCTTTTAACAATTCTAACCACTTTTTCTAACGCAGATTCAACTCCCTCTGAGTAAATACATACTATAGACTTTTGTGATCTGTGAACACATCAACATACACACCATACAGATAGTGTCTCCAAATTTTCAAAGCAAACACCACTACAGCTAACTTAAGATCATGGGTTGGGTAATTCTTTTCGTGAGGCTTCAACTGTCTAGAGGCATAGGCTATAACCTTACCTCTCTGCATTAACACATAACCCAAACCAACTCCAAAGGCATCATAATACACCACAAAACCATCTATACCATCAGGTAATGCTAGAACTGGGGCTGAAGTGAGTCGAGTCTTCAACTCCTAAAAACTCTTCTTGCAGGAATCTGACTACTGGAACTTACCTTTATTTTGGGTCAATCTAGACATAGGTAATGTAATAGATGAGAAACCTTCAACAAAACGGCGGCAATAACCATCTATACCCAAGAAACTCCTAATGTCTAATGGAGAGATAGGTCTAGGATAATTTCTTATGGCTTCTGTCTTTTGGGGATCGACTCTAATACCATCGACGAAAATAATATCACCGAGAAAGGATACTAATCTTAGCCAAAATTCACACTTGTTGAATTTGGTGAACAATTGATGATCTCTAAGAGTTTGCAAGACATTTTTAAGATGATCTACATGGTCATCCTCACTACGGGAGTTCACAAGGATATCATCTATGAATACTATGACAAATATGTCTATATACTATATGAACACTCAGTTCATGAGGTCCATAAAAGATACAAGAGCATTGGTTAGCCCAAAATACATGACTAAAAACTCAAAATAATCATAACGGGTCCTGAAAGCTATCTTTGGAATATCACATTCCTCTACCTTAAGCTGATGATAACCGGATCTAAGGTCTATCTTAGAGAAATAACTTGCACCTTGTAATTGATCAAATAAGTCATCAATTCTAGGAAGAGGGTATTTGTTCTTAACTGTGACCTTATTCAGCTGATGATATTCAATGCACATTCAGAAAGAACCATCTTTCTTTTGCACGAATAGGATGGAAGTGCCCCATGGAGAAACACTGGGCCTTATAAAACCTTTATCTAAAATATCTTTGAGTTACTCTTTCAACTCCTTAAGCTTGGTAGGAGCCATACAATAAGGAGAGATAGAAATAGGCTGAGTATCTGGGAGAAGGAACGAATTCTATTTCCCTATCGGGAGGTACCCCTGGGAGATGTTCTGGAAAAACTTCAGGAAACTCATTGACCACTCGAATAGATTAAATTATTGGATTCTCATACTTGGTGTCCTTGACTTGAACTAGATGATAGATGCACCCTTTGGAAGTCAACTTTCTAGCTTTAAGATAAGATATGAAATGACTCTTGGGAGACACTAAATTTCCTGACCACTCAAAGACTGGCTCATCTGGGAACTAAAACTTTACCACTCGGGTGCAATAATCTATGGAAGTATAACAGGAATGGAGACAATCCATACCAAGGATAAGATCAAAATCAACCATGTCTAATTCTATCAAGTCTTCTAACATGACTTTATAAAGGACAGTGATAGAATACTTTTTATAGATTTGTTTACCAACAACTGACTCACCTACTGGATTAGAAACCAAAAAGGGCTCAGGGATCTTTTCAGAATTTATCTCAAACTTAACTGCAACTAATGGGGTCACCTAAGATAAACTCGACTCAGAGTCTAACAATACATAAACATCAAAATAAAAGACATAAAGCATACTAGTAACAACATCTGGTGAATCTTCCTACTCCTGGCGATATGGTAAAGCATAAAACCGATTCTGGCACTGACCGCCACTGGTACTGGATGATTCATCCTGAGGAGGAGCTGGGCAACTTAGAGGAGCTGGTGCACTATTAGCCTGAGTCTGGGGATGAACATCTCTATTTCCCTGTCTAGCATGGGGGCACTCTTTGATTTTGAGACTCGACTGCCACAACCATAACAACCTTTTTAACCTTACAAACACTCACCCGGATGAGCCTTACCACACCTAGCACATGGTGGATAACTGGGCTTACCACTGATATTATTCTCAGATCTAGACATGGAAGACTTACCCCATTGTTCCTGCCTGTTTCTGGGTGCATGAGCACTGGTTGAAGAAGGTTCAGGCATAGATGAATGATTCTGAAACTGGAAATGGTTTTCTTCTCCGGACCTATTCTGACCATGATCAAACTGCCCTATTCTAACCCTCTTATTCACTCGATCTCTTTCATTTAACTTCGCTACCTTAATCTATTGAACATGCATCATCAATCTAGCAAGATCCATGTCTCCAATGAGCATAGCAATCCTACACTCCTTAAATACCAACCCAAACACACCGGTCACAAACTTACTTATGCTTGACCTAGGGTCAGCCATTTGATCAGGGGCATACTTAGACAACTGGTTGAACTTGAGGCAATACTCTTTCACTTAGCTTCCCTCATCTCACGTGGGAAGAACTTGTCTAAGAACACATCCTAAAATATCTTCCAAGTCATGGGAGTTGTATTTTCCCCTCTACTTTTCTTCCACATAACTACCTAATCATATGCAACATCCTTCAGCCTATAAGATGCCAATTCTACACTCTCATTTTCAGAAATGTGTATAATTCAGGTGATCTTTTTTTACCTCATCTAGATAAAGCTATGGGTCCTCACCTTCTTTCAATCCAAAGAATTCTGATAGGTTCATACTCATAAAATCTTAAATTTGAGCTGCGGCTAGGTCCCCATCTTGATGAAGCGGGGCTGCAGCCTATCGATTGCCCTGAATATTAGCTATCACAGCTTGGGCTAGCGCCTAAAAGGTAGCCCAAAACTCTACATGTGATATATTCTCATTCAAAGGATCTACGAGTTGAGGTGGCTGGTTATCATTTCGACGAGCTCGACGAAGAGGTATTTTCTATCACGTGAAAGCAAGAGTTAAAAGTAGATAGAGACACTGAATGCATGATAGATCATGAAAGAAGGGATGGTTTCATAAAATGCTCTATAGCCTCTTGCTCATAGATGTGGCATGCTTCACGCCGATGATTAAGACTCTATGTAACATGGATTGTCCGACTCCCTAGGATTCTCTAAACCTTAGACTCTGATACCAAGTTTATAACGCCCTAAAATCTGATTTCCCAGGATGCCATATGGTGCCCCGAACTACAAGTAGTCTTGAGCTAACCCTGACTGCTTTATACTAAGTTTGGATCTCAAAATAGGGGAAATGAATATAAAAGTATAATAAATGAAGAAATCTTATTTGAAACATACTAATCTCACAAGTCTTGGAAAAACAACACTGAGAAATCTTAATACTGAAACAAAAGGTTAAAACAAAATCTAGTAGTCCAACAAGCCTCTACTGACTAAATCTAGAGAGTCACTGGGACAGGCCCCAGCTGACTCAAACTGTCCGAAATGAATACAGAAGCATCTATTAATAAATTGAAAATATAAATAGCCAAGTCCTCGAACTATGAGGACTCAAAAAATGCAGGGATGTAGATGAGATGCTCAAAAATCACTCACGCTGCTGAGACTGAGTACCTGAATCTACATTATGAGACAATGTAGCACATAGACATATATGTGGATCATTACTTTGAGGATGTACTAAGTATATGGGGATGAATGCAATAGGTAAATAATATCATCACAATTTATTAAAAATTTCATGCATGCTAAATGTAAATGACTCACATAGGCTTGAGTAATCTAAAAACTAAAGATAATAAATCATAAACAATAAAGTATATAAAATGAATCTTGTAAGTCATTACATTCAGTTCAAAAATATGTTCTTTCTGAAAGCTACAACATCATCTTGTCAACTTGTAAGTGAAATACTTCATCTCAAGACTTTAAAAATCTTAAAACCATAGCTTTCAAAACATATGATTTTATCTTAAGGCTTTAAACCAACAGACTATTTTAAGAGTAGGGGACACCTTTTTGGGAGGTTCTTCTAACCGACATAAACTATGTGAGCATTCATGGAGTCCCATGTCTTGTGCACGTAGGGTTGAGCTGATCTACCCTTGCCATTGGAATAGAACTTCTTATCTTAAGTGATCACAATCTTAGTCATCCATGTACAAGTGGGAATAATCTTAATCCTACGGTAGCACGTAGTTCTGAGGTATGAAACCTTGGTAACATACTCATCTCGGTGCTAAATACTACTCCCATTCTTACGCTCAGGATCTTAAGAAATCCACTTCAAAAAAAAAATAGCATAAGGGTTTACAAGAAAACCAATTATGCTCTTTCTTTCTTTAAATCTCAAGTCATATAAACAAAGTGGATTCTTTATCTTAGCTCAGGACCAAAAGATCAAATCTTTATAGAAAAATCTGAGAATAATCTCAGCTTAGGGTGCTCATAGCACAAACAATCTTGAAATAGCAATCTTAGTTAGGGCTTAGTGACCCATGCATCAAACTCAGGTTAAAACATCATAATATTCATGCTTGGTGATGTAAACATTTATAAATTAATTTAAAATCTTGAAATTTCTGCAATATACATGAAAATATGAACATAAACATGCAATTCAATTTCTAAATCATTGAAAATCTCATAAACTCATAAGTAGCAATATTGGGTATAAACTCTAACTTTAATTTCATGAGAAATCACATAAAATTTCAGTAAATTTATAATTAAAATAAGTTTTTGGCACAAGAATGAAAGGATTATCCTTGTTCATAACCCCACATACCTCAGATGCTAAATCTTGAATCTTGGATTCCTATTGATGCTTTGGAGATAAATCCTTAGAGTTCTTGTATTGGGATTCCTAAATCTTGAATTTCCTTGGAGAATTAATGGAGAAAATTTAGATTTCTTAGGGAGAAAGTTTGATGATCTAGGGTTTTCTTTGAGAGTATTTTGGTAAAAAGTGAATGTAATATGCTGAGGATGGGTTAAATCATCTGTTATTCACGACTTGGGGCTTGAAAAAAGACCAAAGAGACCCTTTTAAAATTTTACTCATAACTGAGAAAATTTCCGAATTTGGCCTACGGCGCGATGCGCCATAATCGCGGTGGCCTACTGAAAACTGTCAACTGGGACCTGGAAAGACACCACGGTGCGGAGCTATCATGATACTCTTCTAGATTGCCATTTGGTGCATCACCGCGACGCGCCACCATCGCAGTGAGCCACTTGAAATGGACAAATAGGAGGGCTTCTCCCCGATGCAGGGAAATTGCGGAGTTTCACTGGATCTTGACGAATGGAAAATTTGACCTCTCCGCAATGCGCCAATACTACGGAGTCTTACTAGAATTTGACAATTGTCATTTAAACCGTCTCCGCGATGCGCTAAGGACTCAAATCACGGTGTTTTACGACTGAAGCTTAAAATAGCCCTAACTTCTCACTCGGTCATCAAATTTAAGCGAAACTTATATCGTTGAAAATATAAGTAAATCTCTCACACAATGGGAGGTCTAAATTTAGAAAATTCCACATGAAATAATTAATCTTCATTTTGGAAGCTATCCCTTAACATTCTAGGGATGAATTTTAGCTAGAAAAGGTACGAGGTATTACACGTCTATAGCTATTTATTTGTTTTTCATTAAATGTGTATTCTGTATCCATAATTAGATTATAGTTTAGTCATCTTCCTGTTCGAATGATAAAACATGTTTGAAAATAGTCATGTGTTTCAGCCTATTCATATTGAGGCAAGTTTATTCATATGCTATTTTAGAAATGATCAAGCTCATATATATTGTTTCCTGCCTTAGAGAATTTATGGTTAACATATATATATTTTTTGTTTTGATATTGTTCCTTTTGCGGATAGTAAAGTGTATGCCTGTGGTGCTCATTTTCTGGGATATAAAATATTGCTTTAGACACCTAGGTTAATATTTTCACTTGCTACTAGAGTACAAGAATGATTATGCGGTCGATCATTAAATTATGCCTAGTTGTTGAAAGTTTAGTTTACCAG
>NW_025865805.1:0-2905 GCF_002878395.1 Capsicum annuum
TATATATATATATATATATAACTAGTTACTTTTGTATTATATATAACACCTAACATCAAAAGTGGTGTGAACTATACAAACATTGACATCTTTTACTATTTTTTTATCCTTGAGTTATTAGTGCATGGACAATCTTGTGTTATCGAGTTTTACTCTTAGGACATCTAGTCTGGTTAGTGCATGACTATGTCTATCCTATTTTATTTTGAGATAGTGATATGAATTGTGTATTCTTAGCTTTTTAGACCCTCTTTTGCTGGAATATACTAAAAATATTATTGTCTTTTATTTTTTGTGAACTAACAATTATCAAGAAATATGATTATAAATTATAGCGGTATGTTGCATTTTTCTTGTAGGAGAAGTTTAACTTTGATGTGTCTAAGGAAAGAAAAGGTGCAATTTTGGGTCATATGAATGATCTATATAGAGATTATAGACATAAGCTGAAACAAAAGTATTTTGATACAAAAATAACTTACCAACTTCGCTTACGCAATAAGCCTAAACTTGTCGTCTCAGACGACTGGAAATATTTGATCAATCTTTGGAGTGATGCGAACTTTTAGGTATTTAAATTTATTTATTATTATTTATATTAGCAACAAAAGTTGTTTATTTTTTTACTTTCAATTTTATTCAGAAAAAAAGTATGCAGAATAAGACAAATCGACTGAGACATTCCTTGCCTCCTTACCGTGGGACTAAAATTTATTCAAGACTTAGACATGAAATGGTATTATAGAATAATGATATGTAGAATGAATTTACAATACTTAATTCATATATCTTGTCTAATTAACAATAATATATTTTATTTTTATAGAAGAAAGATGGAAAAGCTCCTTCTCGTGTTGAAGTCTTTATTGAATCGCGCAAGAGAAAAAATGAAAAATAAATTGATACTTTTCAACAAGATGTAATTGTAAGTTTTAGTTTTGCTTTTCATTTCATCTTCTTTTAGAATATATATTTATATAATTATTTAATTAATATTTTTTTAATTGTAGGATCAATTAGAACAACACAAAAAGAGCAAAAAGAAGGAGAAATTTTCTTTAATGATGATGATATTTTTGAAAAGGTGCTTGGGATTGAAAAAAATGGATATCTTCGTGCGTATGGACCAGGAAAAAGTATCAGTGAATACTTTGGTGGAAGACCGACAAAGGTTCAACTCATAAAATAAGTAGAATCAATTAGAAAGGAATCAAATGAGCGTGTGAAAAAAGTCAAACGAGAAGCTAAAGAAGAATCAGAAGAAATGAAGAACGAAATGGAGGATAAGATCGCAGAATTAGATAAACGATGGGAAGAAAGATTTTAAAGGATGTTTGCAACTCGAAGTCAAGAGTCATTGCATGGTGTGGAGTGATAGCATATCAAATCAATGAAGGCCTATGATTATATTTTCTTGCAAGATGTTTTATTATTTTGGAACAATCTCATTGACAATCTATTAGGCATTTTTAATTTTTTTCTTTTAAATTTATTCTATAATTGAAGAATCTATTCTATTATAATTATTTATAAATTAATGTCAGATTATGTTTTATGAATTACCGTGGCAAATAATATTTGTGAAATAATTTCAATTAGTAGCTATAGTTTATTTGAAATTCATAGCTGAATATAAATACAATTGCTAAATGTATAGCTACACTTGTTCGTTTTTATAGCAAATAAAGAAAATGTTTTGCTACTGTTTTATTTTTCATGACAAAAGGTATACGATTTTAGCTATGTACTTTTAAATTTGTAGTTAAATAAATTCTATAATTGCTACGTATAAAAAACATGGCTATGGTTTTTTTTGTTCTTGTAGCAAATAAAAAAAATATGCTGCATTTTATATATTTCATAGCTAAAAATATGAATTCTTAGCTACAATATAAATATGTTTGTGGTAAGTACTTTAATTTATGGCTATGATTTTTTCTATTCATAACTAAGTATGAGTTTTATTGCCACGAGACTAAGCTATAAAAATAGCTATAAAATTTAAATTTGTGTGGCAAATAAATTAATTTTTGCTATAATATAATATCTTGTGGCTATAACATGAATGTTGCTACTAATATTATTCGTCATGGCAAAAGAATAAAATCACTTGCTAGAAGTGTATTTTTCGTGGCAAGAACATTTTATTGTACTGCTATAACATATAAAATTCGTGGCTATAATTATTAGTTGGTAGCCACTGACCATGTAAAGTCTGTAGCTAACCTTTAGTTATGCGGCTTCTTCCTACGAATGCTACGGAAAAATATTGTAGCTAAAGTGTTTAGCCCCGAAAATTTTGATATTTAGCTATGAAGTACTTTGTAGCTATACATGTCTTATGTTGTAGTGATAACTTGATTCTCAAATTCAAATGAAGTTGTTCTTATTACTAAGAAGATCATTAATTAACATGTAACAAGAGCTGATAGTTAAGCTAATGACATAGTTTGCAGGAGCCCGAAAAACATAATTGAAGATTCTATTTATTAGAAGAAGATTTGTGGACTTGATAAATATTTTCAAGGAGTTCAACAAATAGAATAGAGAGGTCCCTATTGTGATTGGTCACACACGATTCATATATCTCTTATGATATCTAGAAAGTGTTGAGGCAGAACAATCTCTCCTAACTATATTGATCCTCCCAAATTCAATCAGAATCAAGAGCTAACCTAACTTAGCTAGGTCGTATGAGTGAATGGAAGGATCAGATTGGGCACGCAATGGCGGAAGGTCTAGTGCATCTGCATGAGTGAGGACTAAGCTTTGAATTAGAGTAGATTCTGCCCTTTACAGGAGTAAATCTAAGAATAAGGAACAACAAAGAGAAACGTACTGAAATAAAGTACGAAAAGAACAATAAAGAGAAATGTCATAATTGATGCACTTAATAGAGTTGTGC
>NW_025865806.1:0-1853 GCF_002878395.1 Capsicum annuum
GTGCGTTTAAACAAGTATGTATATATATATATATATATATATATATATATATATATATATAAGCACGTGTGAGCATGCCTGCTTCCAGCTGTCTGTTTACTTCGTAATTTTACTATATCACTCTTAATTAATTATTATGCCATTTATGTATTAAAAAATTAATAATATTTAATAAAAATAAAATAGACATTTATGACATGTCTGCTTCAACTACATCAATCGAAATTTTATTATATCACTCCTAATTAATTATTGTAAGTCATATAAGTATTAAAAAATTAATAATATTTAATAAAAAGGTAAAATGAACATAAAATAATAAATTAACTATTGATATTTTAAATTAATTTGGCATCTTATATGAATCTCACTTAAACAAATTTCATAAGTATTTTTTATAGCAATTTTGTTGTATAACTTCTAATTAGTTATTATGAGTCATTTAAGACATGTCTACTTCGCTACTGCAATCGTGATATTAGGTTGACTCTCGAAATTATATCAGTGTTGCTTAAATTGGAATTGAAGAAAAGTATTATAAATCACAATAATTAAAAACTTAAACTATGTTTAAAATATAATTAACTATCAAATGCCCCAAAAGTTTGAAGGGATAACTACATATCTTAGCAAATATAGACTCTTAATTACCCTATTTAGCCTAAGTTTCAATTAATTACAATTCATAGCCCCTCTTGCCTATTAATTATTTCTATTACAATTCATAGCATCTCTCATGTATTTTCTCTGTTTTTCTATTTTCTAGTATTATTCTCATTTTTCTTTCTTTTTCAATTTTTTTTCTTTTCCTTTTTTTGTTGTTTTCTCTTTCTTTTTCCACTTTTTTCTTTTTCATTTTTTTCATTTTTTTCCCTTTTCAGTTTTTTTTCTCTTTTTTTTTCCTTTTTTTCTTGTATTTTTTCTCTATTTTCTATTTTTCTCTTTTTTTTTCTCCTTTTTCTCTCATTTTTTCTCCTTCTTTTCTTTCCTTTTTCCTTTTTCTCCTTCTTTTCATTTGTGTGAACTAGAAACACAAATACAAGTGCGAACTATAAAATATAAATACAAATGAGAATTATAACATGCAAATACAAGTGCGAACTATAAAATACAAATACAAATGTGAACTATAACATACAAATACAAGTGTGAACTATTATTTATATTTTTTAATTATTGAAAAGGAACGATTGATTTTCTTTCTATGAATACTTGTTTATATTTATTTATACGAGTTGTATTTATTGATACAAATAAATACAATTTAATTTTTTATACAAATATAATATATACAAATACATATTGTATTTGTATTTATAAAATTATTTGTTTCATTTGTTTGTAATTGTATTTTTATCAAGTGATATTTGTTTATTTACAAATACGAATGATAATTTTGATATGTAAATACAAAATGGTACATTTCTATCAAATGATACATTGCATATTTACATATTTTAGAATCAAGGAAATACAATTAATGCATTTACTTGTTTGTATACACATACGAATGATAAATTAGACATAGTCACGGCTAAATACACTATGCAATCAGCTTACAAATACAAATACAAAATAATTCTTTAAAAAATAAAAAAGTATCGACAAAAATAGAATACAAATACAAGTATAATCCAAATATAATCTAAATATACAAACACAATAAAACCATATTATAAATATAATCCAATATAATATATAGTCAATTATAAAATACAAATACAAAATAGTTCTTTAAAATACAAATGTGAATTATATAAAATTTAAATGATTGTGCAAACTAATAAATATGAAATACAAGTGTGAACTATAAAATACAAATACAAATGCGAACTATAAAATATAAATACAAG
>NW_025865807.1:0-1988 GCF_002878395.1 Capsicum annuum
GGAAATACATATTGGATAAGATGCAACTGCCGGGTTTCAGAATTAGACAAGCCAAACCAAAGGACTTTTTAGATTAATTCGTTTCATAATTTTTGAAAACTTGCTTATATGACAATCCATATAATAATCGGGAGGAGTTCTCCCAAGTTCATATTTTCTATTTTGTTTACTTTTATAAAGGAAGTCACACCCTAACATGGAGGAGTCCTCCACAACTTAGATAGCCAAACTGTACTTTGACATTCATCTAGATAAAAAAGGGCAGCCCGGTGCACTAAGTTACCGCTATGCGCGATGTCCGGGGAAGGGCCCCACCACAAGGGTGTATTGTAAGCATTCTTACCTTGCATTTTTGCCAGAGGCTATTTCCAAGACTTGAACCCGTGACCTCCAGGTCACATGGCAGCAACTTTACCAGTTACTCCAAGGCTCCCCTTTAACATTCATCTAGATATATATATACACATTTTTAAAGACCTTATAGTGTAAAAAGGGAAAGCATGTTTGCCCTTCATTTATGGTAACATGAGGTAAATTGTCATTTCCCTTCCTTCATGTATTTAATATTTGAAGGGATAATACACAAATTAACGTCTTAAACTTATCCGGAAAAGCCTATTACACGCTTTAACTTTACGGGCAATCCTTTACACCCTATTCTCAAGGGATTATTTATGCATTTTCCAAATTTTTGAACATTAATACACAAGGCACAGGCCAATATCTGACCAGTGCCATCAATAGCTGGATTGCCTTTTTCTTTAAATGTTTACTTCTATACACTATCGGTCCTAAGCCCGGCGTCTATTGGAAACAGCCTCTCTACTTCACCTGAGGTAGTGGTATGGTTTGCATACACCCTACCCCCAACCCCACTATGTGGAATACACTCAGTATGTTGTTGTTGTTGTTGTTGTTTACTTCTATACACTCTCTATTTGACGCTTAATAGACATCTCTTTGCTTGATAGATACTCCCTCCATGATACAAGTATGATCATGATCATGACACTTTTGAGTATTTTTGAAGACTAGTCACTAAAGGGCTCTTTTGTCATTTCTCTATTATTTGTAATGTTGTATAAATAGAACCTTGTAGGGTTTATTTTCTTAGTTTTGATGCTTGATATTGTAAGAACATTCCTCTTAGAGAGAAAGACTCCAACCGAAACTAGGGCCTAACACAAAGGTGGAATCGTTTGTGTGTGGTGTTTTGCTTGATACGTTGGTGCTTGAGAAGTGAACGCCCCTCTTGTGTCTTTGTAAGAGTTAGGTGCGTGTTGAAGGGTATTAAGGGTTTAAGAGTGGAATATGCTCTTAGGTTCTTAAGATTACAACTTCATTGTGTCTAACTATCTATCCTTGTTTCTTGTTTTAGTTTCGGTTTTCCATGTTTTGTTGTTGAATCTGTAGGTTCTTGTTGATGTACCCGTGTTGTTCTTCATTATATTATATTAATACAGTTTGTTGGTGGGCTGATTTCGTGTGTAAACACATATTATTCTCTCCATTCTTGTTGTAAGTAGCGAATCTGAGAGTGGTCACCTAGATAGTCCACGGTTTCTATTCTTGTGGACTGTTTTGGGTGTTTGCTTTGTTGTGTTCTTGGTCATTCTTGTATCACTCCACTCCACCCCACCCCACCCCACCCCCTGGTCCGAGAATACTTGCCACTATTCGCTTCCAAGATTTAAACTATATGAACTTTGACCAACATTTTAAGATATATCTCTTCACCATATTGATATAAAAGATTTGCAACTTATAGTACATTTTATAGTATTTGAATATTTAATTAAAATCAAAATATTGCATTGATTTAGTCCAATTTAGCTTCGAAGATTAGTGAAACTCACTCTCGAGAAATAAAAAGTGACAACTATTTTGAGCAGAGGGAGCAATTGCAACAAAACTTAAACTAAGTAACAATGTGAAGTAGATACTTATAAGCTAAACACTTATATGTACTCACAATTTTTGAACTTCTT
>NW_025865808.1:0-4710 GCF_002878395.1 Capsicum annuum
TAGATAAAATTCTTGTTTACTCCCGTACTGAGAATGACTATGCAAATTATCTTAGGATTGTCTTGCTAACTCTTAGAGATCACTAGTTGTTTGCCAAATTCAACAATTGTGAATTTTGTCTAAGATCAGTAGCCTTTCTGGGTCATATCATTTCAGTTAGAGGCATTAGAGTTGATCTCCAAAAGACAGAAGTTGTAAGAAATTGGCCAAAACCTATTTCTCCATCTGAAATTAGGATTTTAGGTCTAGCTGGCTACTACTGCTGTTTTGTTAAAGGTTTTTCTACTATTGCGTCTCCCATGACCCGGTTGACCCAAAAGAAAGTTAAGTTCCAGCGGTCAGATTCCTATGAGAAGAGTTTTTAGGAGTTAAATACTCGACTTACTTCAACCCCTGTGTGTACTTTTCCTGATGGTATGGATGGTTTTATGGTGTATTGTGATACCTCTAGAGTTTGTTTGGGTTGTGTGTTGATACAAAAAGGTAAGGTTATATAGCCTATGCCTCTAGAAATTTGAAGTTGCATGAAAAGAACTACCCCACCCATGATCTTGAATTAGTTGTTGTGGTCTTTGCTTTGAAAATATGGAGAAAATATCTTTATGGTGTTCATGTTGATGTGTTTACTGATCATAAAAGTCTGCAATATATGTTTACTTAGAGGGAGTTGAATCTTAGGCAGAATAGGTGGTTAGAGTTGTTAAAGGACTATGATATGAGTGTGTTGTATTCGCCCAGGCAAGGCCAATGTAGTGGAAGATACCCTTAGTAGGTTGTCTATGGGTAATGTTACTTATATAGAGGAAGGTAATAAAGCGTTAGCAGGTGATGTGCATTGTTTAACTAGACTGGGTGTTAGCTTGCTTGATTCAGCTGAGGCGAGTATGTTGGTGAAGAGTAGTTCCGATTCCTCTTTAGCTTTGGAAGTAAAGGAGAAGCAAGATAGGGATCCTAGTTTTATCAGATTAAATAAGTCAGTTAAGGACCAAAAGGTAGAGTTTTTCTCTCAAGGGGGAGATGGCGTGTTGAGATTGCAAGGTAGATTGTGTGTTCCATGTGTTGATGATCTGAGGTAGAGGATTACGGCTGAATCACATGTCACGTGGTATTCTATTCATCGCAGCACTACCAATATGTACCGCAACTTCTGGGCAAGAAGGATATAACTGAGTTTGTAGCAAAGTATGCAACGTGCCAGCAGGTTAAGGTAGAGCACCAAAGACCTGGTGGTGTGATGCAAGAGTTTGGTATACCCACTTGGAAGTAGGAAGATATGAATATGGATTTCGTGACTGGTTTACCTCTTTTGCGTTGTCATCATGATTCTATTTGGGTTATTATAGACAGGTTGGCTAAGTCTATGCATTTCTTGCCTGTGCATATATCTTATATAGTTGAGGATTATGCTAGGTTGTATATCCGGGAGTTAGTCTGGTTGCATGGATTTCCCTTGTCTATTATTTTATATATGGGTACTTAGTTCACTTCTAAATTTTGGAGAGCTTTTTAGAAAGGTCTTGGTACCCAAGCTCATTTGAGTTCCACTTTTCATCCACAGACACATGGTCAGGCTGAGAGGACCATCCATACTTTAGAAGATATGTTGAGGGAATATGCCCTTAATTTCAAAGGTAGTTGGGATAAACACTTACCACTGATTGAGTTTTCATATAACAATAGTTACCATGCTAGCATCAAGATGGCACCATTTGAGGCTTTGTATGGTAGAATATGCAGATCACCCATAGGTTGGTTTGAAGTGGTTAAAGATAATTTGATTGGACCTGATGTAATATTTGAGGCCACGGAGAAGGTGAGGTTGATTAGAGAAAGGTTGAAGACAGCTCAGAGTCGTAAAGAGTCATACGCCAATGTGAGGACAAGGGATCTTGAGTTTGAGATGGATGACTAGGTGTACTTGATGATTTCACCCATGAAAGGGGTGAAGAGGTTTGGTCGAAACGGGAAGCTTAGTCACCGTTATGTTGGCCCGTATAGAGTTTTGAGCCATGTTGGGAAAGTATCCTATGAAGTTGAGTTGCCCGCAGAGTTGTCAGCTATTCATCCTATTTTTCACGTCTCCATGCTTAAAAAGCATATTAGTGATTCCGTTGTAGTGGATCCTTCAAAGAGTGCTGATATTCAAACTAGTATTTCTTTCTATGATATTCTTGTTGAGATTCTAGACATCCAGATCCATAAGCAGAGGAAAAAAGAGGTTCCATTGGTCAAAGTTTTGAGACGAAACCAGTCAGTTGAGGGCGCTACTTGGGAGGCAGTAGCAGACAGGCGAGCCAAGTACACACACCTCTTCTCCATGAGTTCAGATCAAGCCAAAGGTTTTATTCTTCCTTAGTTCAGCCCTTCTAATCTAAAGTTCAGCTATGTATCTATTCTTACATAAGTTCTTGTAATTTCCGAAGTATTCAAGAGTTTAGAAAGCTATGGAGCCCGCTTAGAAAATTTCTTCAGGTATGTGTACTTAGTGTCTCCGTTTTCATAGTCTAACTAGCAACATACGAGGACGAATGTTCCCAAGGAGGAGATATTGTCAGACCCCACAAAGTTCCCGCATAGTCTGAGCCTTAGAGCTGTCAAGTGAAGTGTAATTTCAGCCATGAAAGATTGATAAGTGACTTCAAAAGTGATTAGTGTTTAAACATTGTTGAATTTTCCTAAATATGACTTTCTAT
This sequence comes from Capsicum annuum, assembly GCF_002878395.1. Taxonomy (NCBI): domain Eukaryota; kingdom Viridiplantae; phylum Streptophyta; class Magnoliopsida; order Solanales; family Solanaceae; genus Capsicum; species Capsicum annuum. The sequence continues at coordinate 2,694 of NW_025865808.1, forward strand.
TGTGTAGGAAATTGAATTATCTTTCTAACAATACCCATTTCATCAAAATACGACATCGAATGAGAAAGATATCACCATTTTACTGAAAATAGTGAAATCACCCAGGTGCGATGGAGAGAGCAGATGGATCGTCGCCCAAACCATCGCAAAGGAGGCAGTAAGGCCCCGTTCTGGTTTAGTGCAATAGAGAGGGTCGACAGACCGTCGTACAACACCATCACAGATGAGACAGTGAACTCAGTTCTGGCCCAGGTGTGATGGTCAGTATCGACGGATCGTCGGGCCCTTGACGGACCGTCACACCCCACCATCGTACACCCCGATCAATTATTTTGAATCATGTTAAAAATAGCTTTTTCATATTTCCCACCCTTTTTACACCTTGATATACCCAATACGAATTAGATAACTTCATTATCTCGCAAAAAGTTCATTTGCAGTTTTATAAACTTTTGTGCTATAAGCACCCATGAATTGAGTACTTTGATATTATTGAGAATGATTTGGCCTTTTGGTCATAGTAGAGTTGAAATCCACATTGAGTATGATTTAAAGCAAATGCAAATATATTTTTAGGCTTCTTTATAGACCCTTAAGTTATTTTTTTGAGGCAGATTTCTTAAGAGTTCTGAGCTGAATATGGGAGTAGTATTTTACACCGAGTTGGGTATGATTCTTATGTCTCATATCACAGAATTACGTGCCACCATAGGTTTGATATTTATGGGACCAAGGCTGAGATAATGATCATTAAAGATGAGGTTCTACTCCGATGGCAAGGATAGAACAGCTCTCCCCAACTTGGGCAAGACGTTGGACTCTATGTAGCTCACATGGTTTATTTCGGTTAGAAGAAACTCCCAAGTTCCAAGTTTCCTTAGTCTAAAAGAGTTCTAGAGTTCCCAAGTGTTGAACGTTCCTAAAAGTTCTAAGTCCTTAAGTTATTAAGAAGTTTTACTCTCCATGAGATAAAGCAATGAGTTTGGAAGTATTTGTTTAAAGCTTCCTTTAGCCTTCAAGTACTGAGAATAAGAGAAGAGTATAGATTTTAAAGTTAAGTATAATGACTCACGAGATTTTTGTTACATGCTTCACTATTCATGATTCACGAGTTTTACATTTTAGACTTATTCAAGCTATGTGAGTCATTCCTATTTGCACGCATGATTTTATTAAAGAGTACTGATATTGTTTTATATAAATGCATACACCCCCATATACTTAGTACATTACTAAAGTACTGATCCATATATATGTCTGTGTTTTACATTGTCTTATAATGTAGGTTTAGTTGCTCAGTCTTAGTAGTGACTGTGATTTTCGAGTGCCTTTGCCTACATCCCACAGTTAGTGAGTCCTCATGGTTTGAGGACCTACTTTTCTCAGATTCTCAGTTGTTATTACTTTTATATCGGTGCGAGTCAGTTGGGGGTTTGTCCCAATGGCTCTTCAATTTGAGTAGTAGAGACTTTGTCAGACTAGACTAGTAGTTGTGTTTAGAATCTCAGTATTTTATATTTCAGATTATGTTTTCCAATTATTTCAATTTTGAGATGATATACAATAGCCTTATTGCTTGACTTGATATCCCAAAGTGAGACATAGAGATAGTAACAGGCTTGAAGGGTTAGCTTAGGGCTACTTGTAGACTTAAGCACCGTGTGACGCTCCGGGATGAGATTTTGGGGTGTTACACTCCCCCTTGGGATCATTCGTCCTCGAATGAGACTGGTTAAGCTGAGGGAAAACTGATGGACTAGTCTTACACACTGAACATGAATATATGATGCATGGAATGCATGACTGAATTGATTCATGGATGCACGACTGACATGAACATGATGTGCAACTGAAACTGAGCATGATAGAGATAAATCTTAAGAAGATTTGGTACCTTATACTGAATTTGGAGTCGTGGAGAAAAGATGAGGGTACTTAGTCTGCATATCTTCTTCTGATTCCCAAGTGATTCCCTTAACTGACTGATTCCGCCAAAGAACTTTGACCAATGGAACTT
>NW_025865809.1:0-3361 GCF_002878395.1 Capsicum annuum
TATCATTATTTGGCTTGGGCTTACTTTTTAGTGGTAGAATATTTATCAACAATATCCATAATTATTATTATTAGACTGTGAATGTTAAGAAGGGTCAATCCCCCTTATAAATGTAATAGATCATTCTTAGTAAATAAGATTTACAATCGTGAATGTCATATTATTTTGATCTAGTGATAAGAGCGCAATGTTTAATATGTAACCACATGGCAGAATATGAAGCAGTAGCATGTGCAAAAAAACTATTTAAGTGAGAAAAGATAAAGACGTTTGCTTACTATTCACCGAATTTTGAACCTCGCAGCATTTACTTTTGAGATTTCTTAATCAAGAAAATGAAATAAAAGGACTTGAATTTTGATGAACATTGCAAAAAAAGAATAGCAAAATCATCGAACTTGATGTAAAGGCACGTTTAAGCTGCAAATATTGTAATTTCAAATTCTTGATGTTGTGACCTTATTAAATAAGTTGTTTGTAATAGTCTAATAGATAAAAGTTCACATAGTAAGTACATGATGATATGAATATGATAGTGTAATGATAGTTTTGTACCAACCTGCTATACATGTTACTTATTCCTTCGATCTATTTTATTTATCCAGTATTGACTTAACACAACAAGAAATAAAATGACCATTTTATTATATTATTACTTGAATATAATAGCATTTATACTTTGAAAAATAACTATAGTCAATATAACAAACTCAAATTAGAAATTATTGATAAATTATCTCTTGATTTTTAAATTAGACAAATAAAAAAAATACCTATTGCTACTACATCCGATAAATAAAAGTGCACTGACCAAAAGGAAGTGTCATTTACTTTAGATATCTAATTAATTGCAATTACATATATTAGTAATTGCTATGATTGAGTAAATATTTTTTACCCCATATATAACTTTTTTTTGGTAATATCTAAAGTTTCATTTCTCTCAATTTGCATTATTTCCATTTGCTTGTTTGGTCTCCCCGGACGATTCAAAGATTCGCTTACCTTTCTTGGTATACAATATTATCATCAATGGCTGTTTCTTCTAATAACAAGTCTCCTTCTCCACTCTCTATAAGATCATTTCCACCTCATCCAAGAACCTCCGAAAACAACAATTCTACACCCAGAAGAAGCTTCAACGGAAACCCTTTTTCGCGGCCTTCGGTTCTTGTGACCCATAGAGGATTCAACCCTGAGCTAATAGCCCTACTGGTAATTTCCGTTTTCCCGTTGATTTACTCAATTTTCTTGATTTGAAATGTCAAAAATTTGTTGCAAGATTTCTTGATTTACTTTGTTGTTTTCTTGTTTTTTTGCAGATTCGACAAGAATGATGTCTAATTCTGGGAAACGAGAGTTGGGTTCTTCTTTGTCATAGGGTTTTGATGAGAAGGAGAATGAATCCAAAGCGGCGAAACTGAAATCACCGGCAAAGGGTTCCAAGAATTTCATGTATCTGACGATTTACGCTTCTTCCAAGATTGCTCAATCCCGAAAAAAGAAAATCTTGGTGAAAAGAAAATCTTGGTGAAAAGAAATGATCCTGTAAGGACTTCAATCACCTTATCCGACGGTAAAGCTACGTTCTTTTCTGCAAATAAGAAGTGGTTTCTTATTTCTCAAAGTTGATTAATGACCTTGGTAGAATAGATGATGTGCATCCGATTAAATTCATGAACTTGACTGCTCTAGAAGAGAGTAGCAATATATATCACGGATATTTGAAAGGCAGTACTGGTAGTGAGAAATTGGATAAAAAGTTTGATCCAATTGAGTTAGAAGAGGATGAAGAATCTGAAACCGATCCAGATGAGGAAGAATTTCAAATGGATGCTGATTTAGATGATGGTGGGGAAGTTGAAATTGAAGGAGTGGATGTGTTGGAGATTGAAGAAGCTTCCGCAATTCAATTAGCCGAGGTAAATGGGGCTGATAGCTTAGAAAAGGATGTAGAACAAGGAAAGCATGATTTGGTGGAGACTGAAAAAGTTTCTGTTGTCCCAGCTGAGGGGAATGAATCTGATAGTGGGATTTGGACCAAGGGCTTACAACTTCTAATGTTGAGGTTGAGTTGGATGAATCCCAATCTTTCATTGCTGATAATGCACTTGAGTCGATGATTGACAATCCTGAAAGCATAGTGAAAGAAATTTTTGCTGTTGAAGAAGCCCAACCTTTGGAAATGATGGAGTCTCCAATAAGACATGATGGAGATAATGTTGGTGCATATTAGATCCTAGGAATTTCCTCACTTGTACTGAGTCTGCTTGCTGGTACAGTTCTCTACGTGAAGAGAAGAAGTGATAAGACTTTGCATCCAGTAACAGTCTCAAGTAAGAAATTTGCCACACACCATGTTGTCAAAAAGAAGCATTACTCTCAAAATTGGCCAACAGAGGTCGATGTCGCAGGAGCGAGACGTCCGTCTGAGATGAGCATCTTTCAAATAAGTTCATCTCATAGAAAGAAATATCCCAAATCAGAGGATGATGAGGCTCAGAGCATTGAGAAGAAACCTAGAAAGAGTAACAGGAGAGAATCCTTGGCTGCATCTGAGTTCTCAATGGGTTCACCTTCATATGGAAGTTTCACTACATATGAGAGGATTCCTTCCAAGCATGTGAGTGTATTTAACTTGGTATATTCTATCTTCTTTGAACATAAACAATCCTTTTTGAATAGCCAAATCTATTCTTGATACAAGACAAATAAGAGGAACATGAAACAGCCACAGAACAGTCCAATACACCCTCCAAAATAGTCCACAAATCACAACAAATTGTGGACCAAATGGAGACCTCACTCAGATTCGACAAATACAACAAGAATATAAGAAACAAAGGTGTATTTAACACCCAAAACAGCCAAAAATCGTGAATAACAAGATGACAACAAGAATACAAATTTTCGGATTCAATAAGACACAAAAACAGTCCACTACAAACAATAACAAGATTACAAGAATAAAAGGATAGATAGTGAGATACAGATTTGTTACAAGACTTAGGAACAAAGTGTGATTCAAACACTAAACCCCTAATTAATGTAACAATCTCACCTCAAGATCCACCGTTTCCAAGCAAAGAACAATATTGGCTTTTCCAAGACCTATACTAAAGGATGACTTTTCCATGCCCTAACTAAGAACTATACTAAGGTGTTGCACTCTCCAAAGAGAGAATAAGTCTTTCAAATGTTCATCATTCATTAACTAAAGAGAAATGACCTAAAATAGACTATATATAGTATATTACAAAAGAAAGATAAAATGACTCCAATGCCCTTAATGAGGTGGGTGGCAATGGAGTGTCATTTAGACAAGGCTAAAAGACCAAAATGACCTTGAGGCTAAGTGACC
>NW_025865810.1:0-2074 GCF_002878395.1 Capsicum annuum
GTTTAGGTCAAACGTTATGTAACTCCTTGCTTATTAATTTATCAAAAACCTTGAAGGTTGGTTGAGTAAGTTGTATTAAGTAACGCTCAATAAGTGTGAGCTATTCAACTATTGGGACCATATCTTGACTATGCGTCAACACTTTTTGACCTAAAACAAACATATCCACCTTCCATGTATCCTTTAAAGCTTCTAAAGAAAGTGTTCCGAAGGCCTTCTACAATGCCACAACTTCGAAGAGAGTGTTCCTGATCAAGCTTACAAGATACCAAGAAATCTATACCAACTTCAAATATGGCAACGACAAGCTTGGATACCAAATCGGCAAGCCGGAGATAAGCTTGAAAATTATCAGGATTTACATACTATAGCAAGCCTCTGATCTTCTCCAAGAAATGATAAAAGCATGCTAAGGCAAGAAAATGCAATCAATTAATCCATATTTCTAAGAAAGTAATGACACTCAGTCTGTCTTTCAGTCTCATTTGTGGTTCTTAGGTCAACAAAAATGGACCTAATTGGAACCACAAACAAGAAGTTATGGGATGCAATTTAAAATTCAGAAATTGTCGTCTTCACTTAGATTCCTTATTTTAACTGCAGCTGCTATTGGCGTAAGCTTTCTAGACTTACTGTACATCATTTCAACCCTCGATACCTGTAAGGCTGCTTTCTTAGTTTTCTATTATTTTCTATCTAGGTGATAATCCCGACCATGCTATCTAGTCGCAGCTCCCTAGCAAAGTGTCCATCGGCATTATTTTTCTTTCAGAGAAATATCAGAATAATTTACATTACCGGATACACACTTTCATATTTGCACTTAATTCAAATTTCTCATGTTTTAAGATAATTTTATCTGTCAGATTTGCTAGAAGTTCCTTGCTACCCTATATCTCATCTTCAATTGGCTTTCAGATGATATAGTCTTTCATCAACTCCCCTTTCCTCACAGACATTCTCCTTCAGCTCCTTTTGGCGTATAATCAACTTCTCGAACAACCCTTTCATATAAATTTAGGCCAGGGGAATTTCTATTAGTTTTTCATTCTTGTTTAATGTAGTGAGAGGCTTCGAAGGACTTTTCAGAGTCCAATGCAAACTTAAAGTTAAGCTCAATCGTTATTGGATCTATATAATGACACCAAATATTGATCCTTTCTCAAAACTTGACACTCATAAACATGAGCAACAACCGTCAGTAATTCGTAACAGGATATATGCATCATCTTGTTTGAATGATTAGTGCCTAATTGGTTAAAAATTGCATTCACAAAAATATTGTACTTTGTGTATGTTGTCTCGATGACCTTATCAGTAATACTTAACTCCCACACATGACAGTCGATCCATCTATATGCATGCACCTTATTCTTTCTATCACATCTATGGCTTAATTTGAATAAATAGATGACTAACAAGTTACAACAGATACCACATCTGTTTAAATTGTTAGACAATTGCAGACATTTATTACGACAGATGATCAACCTGTTGCAAAATATGACATATCTGTTGGAAAAATCAAACAGATATATCCATCTATTGCAATAGACTGACAATATGTTGTAAGTTATCAAACAAACGAAATATACTTTACAACATATTACCCATCTATTAGATTATTTTAAACCAATTTTCTTTTCTTTCTGAAATATAATAAAAGATAAAATGTTGTATTTAGATCCCTTTTTTTAATTTACATATTCGAAAAGTCACCAGTTTTATTTAATTAAGGGATGAACAGTCGTGACTTTTTGCTAACCCCTTCGAATTCAATCATTTATAAATAGGTCCCTCCTTACTCATTCATTCTACTACACTTATAACTATGGTTGATCCAGATTCGTACAAGAAGATTCATATTGAGTCGTTGCGGGAACTTCAAAGATAGTTTGATGAACTCCAAAGGTATTTGACTGACTTCAGAGAAAGGCTGAGGAGGGCCCTGCTGTTGTCGGTTGAAAATTGTCAGATTGACAATAGTAGTAGTAGTAGTAGTAGTAGTAGTAGTAGTAGTAGTACTACTACTACTACTACTACTACTACTACTACTACTAATAATAATAATAAT
>NW_025865811.1:0-1195 GCF_002878395.1 Capsicum annuum
TTTGTATTCCAGTATGTTCATGACATGATTATTCTTCCTTATTAAAGCGTCGTTATTGTCATAGTGAGTTATAGAAGTGAAGACTGGCTTAGAGGGTTAGCTTGAGGTCGTGTGTGGCCTTAAGCACCGTGTGCCATCCCGGGATGGGATCTTGGGGTGTTACAGTTCGACGGGTGTTCGTGAAGCAGGGAAGAGGTGGGGGCTTGGAATGGCCTTTCATCATTGTTTTTGTCGTTAGTGGCACCGGAGACGGAGGGGGAGGGCGGTGGCGCACCTGTTTTTGCTAGAGGATGATATAGTGATGACGAGACAACGAGAAGGTCGTTCTACGGTGGGGCTACGACTGTGGCTCGCGGTGGCAGTCATGGTTGCCTTTTGTTTTAGAAAGAATGAGTGATCTAGAGGGAGGAGGATGAGAGATGAGGGGATTAGGGTTAGGGTTTCCCATTTGAGTGTATAAAAGGAAAGGAAAGAAAGTTTTGATCTCAGCCGTCGGATTCATTTTGGATTGACGGCTGAGATTTAAACATGGAAGATATTAAATTGGACCTCATATTGGCTATGATGGTAATAAAATGGGCTACAATTGTAGTGGTTTGAATAAGAATTAGGCTAAAAGGTAAATAAATTAGGCAAAGTGACTTTGATTAGGCTGTTATTTAAATTGTAGTAGTAGATAATAATAATAATAATAATAATAATAATAATAATAATAATAACAATAATAAATAATAAGAAATAATAAGAATATTAAATAATGGAAAACTAGACGATGTACAACAACAACAACAACAAACCCAGTATATTCCCACATAGTGGGGTCTGGGGAGGGTAAAATGTACGCAGTCCATACCACTACCCCCGAAGGAGTAGAGAGGCTGTTTCCGATAGACCCCCGGCTCAAGACAAAAGACCGTAGACCAACAGTCATGCAACATGATAAAGAAAAAAGAACCAACATCCATAAAAATAAAGTATAATTAACCAAAAGGCAAGCAATATGCTAAAGTAACAAAACAACCAACATTCACAAAAAAAAAAGTATAATTAACAACCCAAGGACCCCCTCCCCCATAACTGGAACTCCCAACCAAGCTATCCTTAAACCTCCTAACTATGGACTACGACTCGACCACCCACCTTAGCCTTCTAGTTTAATACTCTTCCTCCAAACCTTCCTATCTAGGGTCATGTC
>NW_025865812.1:0-5110 GCF_002878395.1 Capsicum annuum
AGTAGATGCAAATATCATCGACCATGTGAGAATTAGAAGATGAACCAATAAGTATGGTCTTTAAGGGAAGGGAATGGTTGAGAGATTATTTTAGATGTGTGTAGTTTTTAAGTAAGGTGTTGTGAGGCCTAAAGTTCAGAAATTCTATCCCAGTGTATGATTCAATTTCAGCATCCAGTAATCTAGTTTAACAATCAAACAGATAGATTCTTTTAGTTTTTCATTTTCCGAACTAGTCTGGTATTACTACCTGAAGTTTCATAAGTACGGTCATTCCAGAAAATGTTTGTTGATACCCATGAAAATTGTGAATTCAGCTCAGTATATGTATCAGTTATCAGTTTCAGAATTCGGACATCTAGTCATGATTCGGTTCATAAGTATTCACTGAACGATCATTATTTTTCAAATATTCCAGCTCAGGCAATGTGATACTCAGTGCGTAATCTTAGCCTCTTTTTTTCTCACGATTTAACCCTGCATAAACTATCGCTTCGTCATTTATAAGTATAATAGCACCTTGAGCACATCAAACGAATTCTGAACTCTCAGCATGAGTCAGCTCTTTATAATAAGTAAAGGAAGTAGCTCAGACTCAATCGAAGATAACAGCCTTCCCTCATTCATCTCCTCTCTAATCAAAGATTCAGCTATATAGCTATTCTTATCATGAGTAAATATATTCATCAAAGTGAAACAAAGTTGAGAAGGATATAGGTCCGGTTGAGCAAGTTATTTAAACTTTACATCCTTAGTTTCTCGGTATCCTTAACCTGTCTAGCGTCATTTGAGGATGAATGTTCCCAAGAGGGAGATATTGTAAGATCCCACAAAGTTTCCTTGTCGTTAGAGCTTTCAAAATGAGTCACATGGAGCCTAACACTTAGAACTTTAGCTAAGTATTCAACACTTAGTTTATTTTGAACCTTCAAACTTCGGGGAATTAATTCATGACCTTCTCGACATCCGTTTTTTGATTTTTAAGTTGTTTTACGATCGAGCAAGCTCATAGTACATATCGGATGAGTTTTAGAATTTTTCAGAATGCATAAGGCCGCGTTTGGATTTCAAACCAGTAGCAAAAATGCTACTTTTGCCCAGTTTTCAGCATTTCAGGGTCAATTTCCAACAATCACAACTTCCTGTATTTAATGAACTGGGTGAGCTACTATATATCAAATGAAAGCTCTTTGAGTCTTATTTCAAATAAAATTGGTTTCATCCAATTTTATCATCGGAGTAAAAAGTTATGAACAATTTACTTCATCATACCAAATCAATGACTGAGGGACAAATGTGACTTTATTTGTTTCCTTAGGGGCATTTTGGTCATTTACCATCCCCCAATCATGCTTTAAAAAGGGATTCAGCTTAAATTAGACCAAAATTTGGTCATTTATCTAAAAATTCTCAAGAACCAAACACATGAGCTTCAACCAAGAATTCAAGATCTCTAAAAAATCAACCGCAGGAATTCAAAAATAATTTAGGAATCATAGTTTCCAAGTTTAGATCTTCAAGAAGTACCTATTATATTTACGAGTAGAGTTCCGAAATTGCAAGTTCATCCAAAGTCACAAATTCGAGGTATGTGGGGTTTGAACAAGAATAATCCTTCCGGTCTTGTGCCCAAAACTTGATTTTTATAAAGATTACATAAATTTTTATGTTGAAGTTTATACCAATTTATCTTATTTTGAGTTTATTTAATTATTCATGAATTGAGTATTTGAAGGTATTATATTTTATCTTGATATGATTTGAGTTGAGATATACATATTTTGATTTATATTTTCCTATTAAGAATTGATGTTGATGAATTTATTTGAAATGAGTATTGAGAATGAATTTACGAAATTTTTGATATGTGTTTTGAGTTGTTGAATTTATGATATTTATGTCATGAATTTATTCTCAATATTTTAATTGAGATAAGTGAAGATTTTCGAGATGATTGTTGGGTATTAAATTTACATATGATTTTGATGTATTAAATCTTTATATTTTGGGTTTTAAATATATGTGATGAAATTGTAAGGAGATTTTGATCTCGTGTCGTGGACATGATTTTATAAGTATTTCCCAAAAGCAAAGATTGTTGTTTTGACATTGAACAAGTATGGAATTTGAGATGATATTTTGGAAGATGGAATCGTTATATTTATGTCAAGGTTGAAATTGGATTTTTATGATATTACGATTTGGAGTTTTCCTTTATCAAATTATTTACCGAGATTTGAAGTGAAATTTATATCATGATTTTTGAGTTGAAAATAGGAATCCATAATTTATTATGATTCAATTATGAGAAATATGATTTGGCCTTCATTATAGACCCTTGAGATTATTTTGAGGTGGATTTCCTAAATGATACAGAGCTTGAGTACGGGAATAGTATTTAGTACCGAGCGGGAGGTGTGGGTGAGCGTACCCTACTTCCCCAGAACTACGTGCCACCATAAAATTGACATTTATGGGCCTATGGCCGAGCTTGTGATCACTGAGTTAAGGTTATACTCCCTGACAAGAGCATGGCGCTCCTTCCCAACGTGGGGTTTCTTCCTTAGGAGGACAAAATGTTGGACTCCATGATAAGCTCACATAGTTTTTGTTGGTTCTAAGAAACTCTCATGGTGTGTGTTTGTGTCTCCTCTATCTAAGATAAGTGTGTATGGTTTGAAAACTATGATTTGTGAGAAAGTTCCTTGTTTCCGAAAGATTGAAATGTTATGTTCTAAAGAGAGTTGTTTTAAGACTTGATTACTTTACAAGTTGAATTCGAGCAGAAAGTGAATTTGAAACTTATTGTAATGACTCACGTGATTTATTTTACATGTATTATTCATCCATGATTTTGATGATTTATTCAAGCCAAGTGAGTTATTATATCAGCATGCACAATTTTATAAACTATGATGATATGAAGATATTATTTTATATATGCATTGCACCCCCATATGCTTAGTACATTTCCATGGTACTGATCCACATATTCGTATGTGGGCTACATTTTCTCGGAATATAGGTACAAGGCATAGTATGCACCTTTAGATCCAGTCAGTTTATGGTATCCAGTCAGAAGGTGATGAGTCCTTCTGATTCAAGGGCTTGGGTCAGTTATGCAGATCTAATAGTGTTGTATTTTCTTTATTCGGTCGTATTGGGTTTAGATAGTCAAGATTCATGACTCGGCTAACTACAGTCAATACGAGCAGAGGCTTCATAGACAGTCAGTAGAAGTTGATGTATTCCATTTCAGTTTTGGTTGTAAAGACAGAATTATAATCTTGTAAATTCAGTTTTGTATCGATCAGATTCAAAAAAGAGTTATTTTTCATAGATTTATATAGATTTATACTTTTTATTCAATTGCTTATGAGTTATGCCAATAGAAGGGTTAGCTTGGTGTCACTTGGGACCCTAAGCACCGTATGACTTCTCGGGACCCGATTTTGAGGCGTTACAAATGGCATCCCTTCAATGATATCAGAAGTTTGATAAGGTGATAACATATTTTGTTTTAAAGGAAAACACTAGTGATTAGTGCATATATCTCAAGTCGAATGAGAGTAAATATGTTATCCTTGTGCTATATGTGGAGGACATTCTACTGACAAACAATAATATAGGTTTATTGCATGGAACCAAGAAATTTTTAATTAGTAAATTTAAAATGAAAGATCATGGTGAAACATCCTTTATTATAGGCATAGAGATTCATAGGGATTATACCAGAAACATTCTAATACTATCACAAAAGACTTTTATTGATAAGGTGTTAAGTAAATTCGGCATGTAAAATTATGCACTAGGAGATACGCCTGATGCAAAAGGTGAAAAATTTAATTTACGCTAATGTCAAAATTTAGACATAGATAAAAAACAGATGGACAAAATTTCATATGCATCAACTGTGGGAACTATCATGTATGTGCAAGTTTGTTCGTATCCAGATGTAGTATATATAGTGGGAATGTTGGACCGATATTTATGTAATTCGAGAATAGATCATTGAAAAACTACAAAATGGGTTATGAGGTGTCTTCAAAGAACTAAAGATTACATGCTCACTTATCAGAGATTAGATCACTTAGAGATCATAGGATATTCCAATTATTATTTTCCTAGATATTTTGAAAGTACGAGGTCTACATCAGGTTATGTTTTCATGTTGGCTGGAGGAGCTGTTTTTTGAAAATCTGTGAAACAAATATTAATAGCTTCTTCTACAATAAAAGTTGATTTTGTGGCCTACTATGAAGTATCAAATCAGGTAATATGGATAACAAATTTTATAATTGGAATGCAAATATTCAGTGGCATAGAAACGCCATTAAAAATTTATTGTGATAATAAGTCTGTTGAGTTATATTTGAAGAACAACCGAAGTTCATCAAAGTCAAATTATATAGACATAATATTTTTGGTTGAGAAAGAAAGGGTTCAGAGATGTCTTATATTATTGAGCATCTTAGTACATACTTGTTGATTGGGGATCCGTTCACAAAGGGTTCTCCACCTAAAGTATTTCATAAGCATATGACTCATATGAATTGTTGTCAAATTTGATGATGACCCATTTTAGTGGGAGTTTATTATTTTATTTATACTATTGATATGTTAAAGTTTATTTTATGTACAAACTCGAGTTTTATGAAATCTATGAACTTTATGTATTTATTGATAACTCTAAAAAATAAAGTTATTAACTTTCTATTGAAGTTTTGCATAAGGTATAAGAAAATAATTTTGGACTATTAAAGTCATAAGGTAGGACCATTTGTAAATAGAGATGACTCAAGTCAGTTTACATGTAATTTTCATATTTGATCTATATCATTAGTATTTCTAATATTTGTGATCATTGATGAGTTTAGTTTCGAATATATGTTATGAAGACCACTTTGATCCTATATTGACAGTATCAATGAACTAGATTATTTTGATATATTTGAATCAAGATTGTAAAAGTTTAAGCGCATTAAAGTTTAATCTATGTATGATTATTAAAAAATATATGTGGTCCAACTGGAATAATATTAGTAATTACGATTTTGTGGACTCACATATTATTATACAAAGATATGCTATATCTAAAGAAGCCCAATTT
>NW_025865813.1:0-1341 GCF_002878395.1 Capsicum annuum
ATTTTTTGCGGCGAAACTCCATTTTTCCGGCTAACTTGATATGACTTTGAGATTACTTTATTGATAGTGTTAAAGAATTCAAACTCAAAGAAACCCACAACACAAGAAGAACAAAAAATAGCAACAAATATGAATTGGATTGCTAAAGAATAAGATTGCTAAAAAAATTTTGAATTTATTTTAACAGAATTGGACAAGAATATGATAAGGGCGAGGGTATGTTATGATCCATTGTGAAGTCCCACATTGGTACTATAAAGTATTGGTGTGAGTTATTTATAACCTTGGGCTCTCCCACCTTAATAGCTAATTTTTGGGGTGTGGTTTTCCTGACTCGAAAAGGGCTACCTGGGAAAGAGCTACCTAAACAAGTAGAGTGAAAGCTACCCAGAGTGGAGCCATCCCCAGAGTGGAGCCGTCAAGGACGACAAATGCGGAGCGTGGTGATTTGTTATGATCCATTGTAAAGTCCCACATTGGTACTACAAAGTGTTGGTGTCGGTTATTTATAACTTTGGGCTCTCCCACCTTAATAGCTAGTTTTTGGGGTGTGGTTCTCCTACTACAAAGTATTGGTGTGGGTTATTTATAACCTTGGGCTCTCCCACCTTAATAGCTAGCTTTTGGGGTGTGGTTCTCCTAAGGTTGTAACAGTGTGTGTGGGGGGGGGGGGGGGGTGTGGGGGGAACCGGTTCTTTACTGGGGGGGTATGGATGGGGAGGGGTAAGTTAGTTTTTTTTTCTTTTTCTTAATTTTAAAATAATTTATTGTGGAGTAATATATTTACAATAATTTTTGGACCCACATTACATGTGTCATTATTTAATTGGATTTCTAACTTATAGTTTGTTTTAAAAAATTCGTTTGCCACGTGGTTTTTTATGAGCAAATAACATAAATACCAACCTTTTTGGAAGTAATTACACTCTCTCTCATTTTTTAATTACTTTATTCTCTTTCCCTATTAATATACATAACATAGCCGACATAAACATAATAATCTGTGTATATGTTGAGATTTTTGTAATATGTTTAGGGACTTGGGATTTTTTGTATTATTGAAAACATAAGTTGTGTATTTGTGTAATTTTTAGTTTTTTTATTGGTCATTTTTGCTACATCAGGCGAGTGTGTTATACACACTCTACACTTTTTGCTGATTGTTCAAAAAAGGCTTGATTGAATCTAAATTCGGGTGGTTAGAGGCCTGATTGGCCTTAGTTGAGGGATTTAAGTGAATTTTTGGGACAACTTTAAGTGTTTGTCGATGACTTAAGCCATGTAATAAAAACACATTTGATAAAAACAACATATACACACAAATGACCTCGAAGATGGACA
>NW_025865814.1:0-8593 GCF_002878395.1 Capsicum annuum
CTATGCATAAGACTTAGTCCTCATTTGTTTGTACTTAATAGAGGTCTCAATCTGAAGGTTCAGACATCACACCAGTAAGTGTATTTATTTTTTATTAAGATTTTAACTCTTAATAGGTATGAATAGGTCTTAATATTTTAAATCTAGAACCAAGTCATAATAGGTATGAAGAAATGTGTTTGATAATATTCTCCACTCTATTCATAATTATTAGTCACCACCACTAAACATCTCTACCACCGCTTTGATTGTTAACCACCACCCACTACCACTAACAATCTCTACCATCACAACCACTATCGATAACAAATGTTGATACCAACCATTGTTTTCAATCACTTCCACACCTACTACCTCTATTATTCTATTATATTCACCAACACAACCGCCATCGACAACATCACCATCATCAATAACTACTGGCCAATCCCTACTACTGACCAACTCATCTATCACAACTAACACCACCACTAACTACAACTAATACATCACAACCTCCACACATTCTTTCACCGCCACAACCTCTGCATTCACTTCAATTACTACCATCACTATAATTTATCTATATTAACAACCATCTCTACCATCCCAACCAACAACATCTCCAACTAGCACCAACACATCATTAACCATCATGCATACATGTTTCAGCCAACACAATCAACACCTCAAACTACTAACATCAAGCAACGTCAAATCACAACCACCACCACCACCATCAATCTCTACCATCATAATAGTCACTGCAATACCAACCATCACAACTATCATTACCAATAATATTTATCATTAACATCAATCATTGTCAATGCAACTACCATTATTAACCATCTCGACTATCACAAACAAACATAAATATTTTTTCTAAATCAAATAATAATTTTATTGTATTAAATTAAATACTTTTATAATATATAATTAATTTTTTACTAGAATTATATTTTTTATTTTATTATATTTACAAATAAATTTTTGTTTTACATTCAGATGTTGAAAAATAAATAGTCTTAATAATTCAGTTTGCAGATCTAGAAATAACATCTTAATCATTAAAATGTACATTTAGATTCAGACATTTGAATCTTAAAAAAAACAAGTGCAACCTTAGTCATGCTACTAAGTACAAATAAATCATATTAAACATGAAGTCAAAATGAAAGCATAAGAAATTATAGTGCAGTGAGCCATTGTATACTTAGTAAAAATCTTGTCTTTCGGTGGGAGATTCTCTTAAGCGGCATGCCCCACTTGACCAACTTGTAGCCCAACTTAAAACTCTTATTGGGAGGGTTTTCAGTACCTTGCATGGGTAAAGAACAATGATTTGGCATTATCACTCATTGGCCTTCTTGGGGTAAATCATAGTATAATACCAAAGGCGGTGCATAGTTTTTAGGACTAGGATACACTAAACCATCTACCACTCGGTGGTAGACACTACTCCAAAAACCATACTAATACTCATATATATATATATATATAATTCATAATGGAAATCAGTATGAAATAAATTTTAAAATAAAATTTTAACTAGAGTCCTAACATGCTGAAAACTAGTCATGCTTCTTTACTATTTTATCGATCATTAATGTCATATCTAGATGTCATAATGCATTAGTGTACCACACCAAAAATTCAAGCCAATACTAGAACAAAGTTTCAAGTACATATAGGATTAAGCATAAAGTTTTAAATGTAGGATAAGGAATTTGTCCATTTACCAAAGCCACAACAACCTCCTATCCCTTAACAAATCTAAAACCTCCCATAAAAATTAATTTCTTACAAAATAATTAGCTTTAAATGAGCCTAACATCTAGATTTTGATACATCTTTGAGATCAATACCCTCTAAGTGGTAGATATTTGAGTTATTTTTCCAATACATCCCATGTATCCTTAAGTGAATATCTAAGTGAAATTTTATGTATTTTTTTGTAAAGCAATGTCCTGTAGTAAGATATCACAAGCCAAACCATCATCGCAGTCATACTATACAATTGCACAATGGTCTCATCTGATCGAGACAACCCTAATATCTAAAAATCTACAAGTATACCTTCCAACCACGGAGGGAACCACAGTCGTGCTTTGTAACCCTGATCCTAGGCACTATCATGAGTCCTACAGATGGTCTTAATTGAACATTCAAAACTATTAAACATGTTATGATCATAGGTAGATCCCATGATCAAACTAAGGATTGTTTGATCATGTTCATAGATCTCTCATCCAACTCCCAACCTTGAGCATAACCCACGATCATAGGTTGGTCCCATGATCATGGAAACGTCCTGTACGTACCTTCTAATAGTTTCTAGTGATGAATTTTAAAGGGGCGTATTAGTATTTTCTCATTTTTGTAACATTAAAAAATGATGAATTTTAAAAGGCATATTAGTATTTTTCCATTCTTGTAACAATAAAACCATGTAATTTAGGTTATATCAAGTATTATTATTTGGGTTAATCTTACCCTATGCTCTCATTACTAAAAAATATTCAACACTTATTCTACAATTGAGTAAAAGGGGTGACTTTTTTCCTCAAGGGAAAACAAGGGTTCATCTTTTTAGGCTTTTAATTTTCAAATAATTCTTTAGGTTTGTCATCTCCAGATATGTGGTATTTCATAAATGGGTCTCCTTTCACCTATTGAGTCCCAAATTTAACCCATTTTTTTTAGTTTAGTTTATTTTTCACAATTTAGGGTTTATGGATGTTGCCAAATTCCTGAATACCTTAGCCCCGTGATGTCATTGAGTTGTAATCCCTTATTTATCATGAATTTTAGTGTTATTGCATACACATGAGTACAAACAATAATTAAATTGTGAAATTCATAAGTTGGACTTGAATTATTAAATTCTTTAATTTCATCCAGATTATAAAACTGGAATAATAGTTGCATTCTTCAGAGATGGTTGTTTATGAACACCAGATGACCTAAGATTTCATGTATATTATTTTGAGTAATATATCCCCCAATTTACATTGTTTAAATGCTTTTAGATAATGTATTTATTTTAAATATTTAAATTATTATTATCTTTGAACATTGAAGTTATCATTGTCATTCAGCTGGGAGTAATACTTAACACCAAATAGATAGAAGAATAAGTCACCTACCATTTAGGTTGTGACCTTTAGTAGTAGTCACACAGAACTAGAACTATGACACCACCGTAGGTTCTAAAATGGTCACCCATAAGGTCGGGCTTTACACCTTAGTTCTTTTTTATATCAATTTATCCACATGAATCTGTGTTTGTAGCCTTGGCAAGATACTGAACACCCTTCCAACGGAGGTTAGAGGTTGGACCTCAGTTTTCTCATGTTAGGTTATGTTAGATATTAGTAGCTACCATAGTCCATAGTCTACCATTCAAATTCAGCTAGTTGTATGATCTTGCATTTAGTTATTCAGTTTTTTGTATAACACATGTTCATTACTTGTTTTTTGCATTACTTTATCATGTTACATGCATCATGTTTAACCTATGTCATTCATCTTCTATGTGACATTCTCAAAACATTCAAAGTTTGATTCCATACTTTTTTTGTGCTATGTTGTCTTATAATTTAGGTTGTGACGTTCAATATCCAAATCAAACATACTACACTATTGTACCACATCAACAGTAGTAATTTGGTGAGTCCTCACCATTTAAGGGCTAGTATTAGCATTGATTATTTTTCTTTGTCATACTTTAGTTTTCAGAAAATTAGAGTTAGCTAGGAGCTTATCCCATTAATTCATCTTAGTAGGGGCTATTAAACTTAAAGTTAGATTTTAGCTTTGGTCAAAAACTTAGATATATTTATTGCTTTTATTTTGAATATTTATTTCATTATTTAGTGCATCTTCCACATAAGTATTTTTCTTAGGTAATTTTTTTATTCTTAATTTCATGCTATGCCATTAGTTAACTAAGGGAAAATTGTGACTCTAAGCATCATGTTACAACTAAGGGGTAGTATCAGGTCATAACAAACTTTATATTAGAGAATAAACTCTAAAGTGTCCTTGGGTGTTTAAAAGATAAATTAAATAGAGTCTTATTTATAGGTGTAAAGCATGCCACACTAATGTGCGAGGGCGATGAAATATTTTAGGAATAGTTTCATTTCTTTCATGTTCATATCGTGCGATAGAGTGTAAACCCTATTAAAACCTTCCTCTAAATTGTTCTCTACATATTTACAGAATATTCCTCCAAAGAAAACTAATTAAAGGGGGACTAGAAATAATAATAATGTCTACAATTAGCAAGCACCACCAGCTCCAGAGAACCCTTAAAAAGTCTCCCATAAGGAATTCAGGGCTACCTTTGTAACCCTAGACCATTCCACTACCACATCAAATAACCAGTTGGCTATGAAAGAAGCTAACCTGATAATGAATCCTATAGCATCCAGATTCTAAGACTTCACTCGGATGAATCCTCAAGTGGTCTTTGGGTTCGAGTCTGTGGATGATACATAGGAGATTGTGGATAGTATTTAGAAAGTTATGGATATCATAGGTGATACCCTAACCAAGACTATAGTTGTGGCCATCTATTAGCTATAAGGAGTAGCTCACACTTGGTATAAGCAATGGAAAAATAATAGGTTTGCAGATAGAGAACCGATAGAATAAGATGAGTTTGTTTTTGTATTTGTGGATAGGTTATTCCCACTTAAGCTAAGAGAGCCCAAGGTGTAGGAATTCATAAAACCTATTTAGTGTAGCATAATTGTGAAGGAGTATTCCCTTATATTTTCTCCATTGGCAAGTTATGGTCTGACTATTGTTGATGATTCCAAGTCCAAAATAGATAATTTTGTGTTTGGTGTTTTGAAGGATGTTGTCATAGAGTATTAGACTACCATATTGGTAAAGGAGATAGACATCTCTAGGATAATGATTCATGCTTAATGGATAGAGAAAGAGTAGGTTAAGAAGAAGAAAAGGGAGAATATGAGGTCTATAATAGCTAGGTTCAATTTTTTTCAACAGAGGTAGGATGGTGGAAATCCTTCTTAGTTCTGCCAAAAATATTCAGCCCTATCTTCTGCTAGTTCCCGATGACTATGTTCAGGATGGATAATAAAGATAATGTACTAGGATCTAAGTCCCATGGTAGTATGAGTAGTTTTCATACTAACCCATGATGCAAGGAATGTGTGGGAACCATAAGGGTTAGTGTATGGTTGGTAGTGATGTTTGCTTTGGGTATGGAAATCTAGGCCATAAATATAGCAAATGCTTAGTGGATACACAAAGAGGTAGGGATGTCCATCAGCAAATTCAAACCAATTCTTTAGCAGCTCCAGTATATTTCCTTACTCACTAGGGTGCCTTATCTTGTAAAGATGGAAAATAATGTTATAACAGGTTCTATGCCATGTGGATTCCAAAGGATTAGACATTTCTCTTGATGTAGTCACTGGTATATTATAGGTCTTCTATATTCATGTTTATGCATTATTAGATCATTAAGCCGTACTTTTTTTGTTACTCCATCGATAGCTGTATACTTACCTATCAATCCTAATACTATTTTATAACCTTTGACAGTCTCTACTCCAGTTGGTGACTCAATTACAACTAGATGAGTATACAAAAAAATTTCTATTCCAATTTCCTAAAAGGTCTCCTTGATTGATCTCATAGACTTAGACATGGTAGACTTTTGATTTCATTATTGGCTTATATTGTCTACACTTCTGTTATGCCTCTATTGATTGGTTAAAGAGAGAAGTCCATTATGAACCAGTTCTAGACTAGAAGGGTAGTACCTCAACACTTATTGATTAGTTCTTCTCTTACCTTAAGGCTAGAAAGTTGATTTCAAATGAGTGTATCTGTCATCTTGTCTGGGTTATGGTTTCAAAATCTAAAGATCCAACTCTTGGGTCAGTTCTAGTGGTAAATAAGTTTTCAAAAGTTCTTTATGAAGATCTACCCATGGTTACTTTCGAGTAGGAAATTGAAAAGGGTTTTATTAGATCCAAAATCTCTCTGTATGGTGCTCCAGTTCATTTGTACACAAGAATGATGGCTCTCTTATAATGTGCATCGATTACCATTAGTTGTACAAGGTCAAAGTCAAAAATAAGTATCCCATTCCAAATATTAGAAACTTGTTCAACCATCTTCAACGTGCAAATTGCTTCTCTAAGATAGACCTCAGATTAAGCTATTGTTGGCTTAGAGTCTGGGAATGTGACATTCTAAGGATAACCTTTAGGACTCGGTATGATCACTTTAAACGTGTTCTTATGTCTTTTAAACCAACAAATGCTTTAGAAACTTCTATATACTTGATCAACAAGGTGTTCAAGAAGTTCTTGGAAATATTTGTCATTGTCTTTATAGATGACATCCTTATTTATTCTCAAAGTCATGATAAGCATGCGGACCATTTGAGAATTATCTTGCAGATTCTTAAAGATCGCCAAATACAACAGGTGTGAATTTGGATTGAAATCAGTAACATTCCTTGGTCATATTATTTCTATCAAAGGCATTTGGGTTGATCCTCAAATGACCAAAGAAGTAAGAAACTGGCCTAGACCCACCTTTTGAGAAGGTGTTAGGAGTTTATTGGGTATAGATAGTTACTAAAAATTCTTTGTTGAAGGAGTTTCCTCTAATTCTTATCCAATGTATAGGTTGGCGTAGAAGAAAGTCAAGTTTCAGTGGTTTAGTTCTTGTGATAAGAGTTTTCCAGAATTGAAGACTTGGCTTACCATCTCTCTTGTTTTAAGTCTAACTAAGGTCTTGGATGGTTTTATGGTTTATTGTTATGCTTCCGTAGTTGGACTTGGTTGTATGTTGATGAAATGAGGGAAATTTATACCCTATTCCCCTAGACAACTCAAGCCTCATGAGAAGAACTACCTGACTTATAATATTAAGTTAGAAATAATTATTTTTGCGCTAAAGATTTGGAGGCATTACCTCTATGGGGTTCATGTGGATGTTTTCACCAATCAAAAGAATCTTAAGTATATGTTAAGTAAAAATGATCTAAATATCCATCAAAGAAGAAGGCTAGAATTGTTGAAAGATTATGCAATGAGTGTTCGGTGCCATCAGGGTAGGGTAATCTAGTGACCGATACTATTACCAAATTGTCTATAGGAAGCATTGCTCATGTCAA
Source organism: Capsicum annuum (assembly GCF_002878395.1). Taxonomy (NCBI): domain Eukaryota; kingdom Viridiplantae; phylum Streptophyta; class Magnoliopsida; order Solanales; family Solanaceae; genus Capsicum; species Capsicum annuum. Next base: position 7,151 of record NW_025865814.1, read on the forward strand.
GGATTAGAAGAAAGAGTTAGTCTACCTATTCAAAGGAAAGCCAGACTAGAATTTTAGTTGGTCGATTAATCCAAAAGTAGTATTTTAGTTCAAAATGGTTCAAAATTGTCATGACTCAATTTACAAGTCATAATTTAACATACATTATCCCAATAGTAGCTAAGCCAAACTCTAGCGTTGAGTTATAAGTAATGGGCTAAATTGGTGGAATATGGCATAAATGCCAGAATGTTTCATGTGAAAGGCTTGCAAACAATAAATCAATAATAATAATAGTAAGACAAAAGATAAAATAAGAGAAAGAATAATCCCATGACCAATCAATATCGGTAAAGAGACTTTAATCCAAAAGAATTCAAAGTACGATAAATTTAAATATTCATCAATCCCAACGTATGGGAAGAATAAAGATAAATAAAGGATGTATAAAAGGGCAACTCTGGATCTAAGAGCTTACCCAAACCCCAAACTCAAATCAGTACAATTGCGGCGCTAACTATGGACACTCATACTCGAATCTGTACAAAATGGTACGAAAGAATGGTATGAGTACTAAGGCCATGGGTACTTAGTAGGTATCTTTGGCAAACTGAGCTAAATCATAATATAAGTACAATAAAGATTCAAGATAATAAGTTAAGCCAAGGTGAATGGGTAACCTAGACTAATGCTCCGAATACTGTAAATAAATACCTAAAAAAGTGTAATATGAAAGAAAGCATAACTAATACTACAAAATTGGCTACCATAACCCAGTGAGGAAAATTATATAACCCAATTAGGGCCCCTATAAGCTCAGAGGGTGCATTCAAGAGAAGCAATAACAAAAACTCACACTAAGTAACAGTATCTTGGAATACAACAACAACAACAACAACAAACCCAGTGTATTCCTACCTAGTGGGGTCTAGGGGGGTAAGATGTACGCAGTCCATACCTCTACCTCTAATGAAGTAGAAAGGCTGTTTCCGATAGACCCCCAGCTCAAGGCACGAGATACCACACAAACACATAGTAAAGCACAGAAGCAGATTACATAACATAAATACGGCACCCATAAGTAATACAAAATAGAGTAAAGCAGAGGAAAGCACACAAATTCGTAATAAAACATGGAACAGGGAACACAGAATCATAACAGGAATAAAACCCCCACCAAGTAATTCCCTACACTAGCTACCCAAAACTGGCCCTAGTCCTCTGCCCTAATTCGCGTCCTCCAAACCTTCCTATCTAGGGTCATGTCCTCGGTGAGCTGTAACTGCTCCATGTCCCACCTAATCACCTCACCCCAGTACTTCTTCGCCCTACCCCTACCTCGCCTAAAACCATTCAACACCAGCCTCTCACACCTACGGACTGGGGCATCCATGCCCCTTCTCTTCACGTGTCCGAACCATCTCAATCGGGCTTCCCGCATCTTGCACTCCACTGAAGTCACAC
>NW_025865815.1:0-1633 GCF_002878395.1 Capsicum annuum
AGATAGAAAGGCGAAAATAATCAGGTCTGATAGAGGTGGTGAATATTGTGGAAGATATGATGAAAGTGGACAACATCCAGGTCCATTTGCTAAATTCCTCGAAAAACGTGGCATATGTGCTCAATAAACAATGCCTGGCACAGCACAACAAAATGGTGTGGCAGAAAGGCGTAATCGTACATTAATGGATATGGTTAGGAGTATGTTAAGTAATTCATCTTTACCTTCTTCATTATGGATGTATGTTTTAAGGACTGCCGTTTACTTGCTAAATAGGGTTCCTAGTAAAGCAGTCCCAAAGACATCTTTTGAACTGTGAACTGGTAGGAAACTTAGTTTGAGGCACCTGCATGTTTGGGGTTGCCCGGCAGAAGTTAGAGTTTATAATCCACAAGAAAAGAAACTGGATTCAATAACAATCAATGGTTTCTTCATTGGTTATCCAGAAAAATCAAAGAGGTATAGATTTTACTGTCCTAATCATAGTACGAGAATAGTTGAAACTGGAAACGCTAGATTCATTGAGAATGGTGAAGTTAGTGGGAGTAAAGAACCACGTAATGTGAAAATTAAAGAAGTTAGAGTACGAATTCCTCTACCCTGTACTTCTTTTAAATTTGTTGTTCCTGAAGATGTTGTACAACAAAGTAATCAACAAGAACAACAAATTAATATTCCTACTAATGAAGCCATAATTGATAAACCTGTAGTAGATGAACCACAAGAAGTAGCATCAAGAAGATCTCAAAGACAAAGAAAATCTGCTATTTCTGATGATTATTTGGTATATCTAAGTGAGTCAGAAACTGACTTGGGAATTGATGATGATCCAGTTTCATTTTCACAAGCCATTGAAAGCAATAATTCTGATAAATGGATAAATGCTATGAAAGATGAGTTAAAATCTATGGAACAAAATGAAGTTTGGTGACCTTGTTGAATTACCCGAAGGTTGCAAAAGAGTTGGGTGTAAATGGGTCTTTAAGACCAAACGCGACTCAACTGGCAACATCGAACGTCGCAAGGCCAGACTCGTTGCCAAAGGTTTCACTCAAAAGGATGGCATTGACTATAAAGAGACGTTTTCACCTGTCTCAAGAAAAGATTCACTCAGAATTATAATGGCTTTGGTAGCTCATTATGACTTAGAGCTACATCAAATGGATGTGAAAACGGCTTTTCGAAATGAAAATTTGGAGGACGAAGTTTATATGAATCAACCTGAGGGGTTTTCTATTAAAGGAAAGGAACACATGGTGTGTAAACTTAAGAAGTCAATATACGGACTTAAACAAGCTTCCCGACAATGGTATCTTAAGTTTAATGAAACGATTGTCACCTTTGGATTTAAAGAAAACACTATTGATCGGTGTATATATCTGAAGGTCAGTGGGAGTAAGTTTATTATGTTAGTCTTATATGTTGATGACATCTTGCTAGTTACTAATGATCTTGGTTTGTTGCATGATACCAAGAAATATCTCTCTAATAACTTTGAAATGAAAGATATGGGCGAGGCATCCTATGTGATAGGAATAGAAATATTTCGAGATAGATCACAAGGACTGTTGGGATTGTCTCAGAAAACCTATATTAATAAAGTATTAGAGAGATTTAGAATGGAAAAATGCTC
>NW_025865816.1:0-3018 GCF_002878395.1 Capsicum annuum
GTGACATTCTGAAAATAGATTTTTGTACTCGGTATGGTCACTTCAAGTTTTTGGTCATGTCCTTCGGTCTTAATAATGCCCCAGCAACTTTCATAGACCTGATGAACTGTGTATTCAAGCCGTACTTGGATATGTTCATCATTGTCTTCATGGATGATATCCTAGTTTACTTCTGCAGTGAGCATGATCATACAGACCATCTCAAAATTTTACTTTAGACTCTCAGAGGTCATCAGCTATTCACCAAATTTAGTAAGTGTGAATTTTTTCTAAGGTCAGTAGCATTCCTTGGTCATATCTTTTTCGGTGATGGCATTAGGGTTGATCCCTACAAGACCAAAGCAGTAAGAAACTGGCCTAGACTTGTCTCTCCATCAGATATCATGAGTTTCTTGGGTTTTGCTGGATATTACAGAAGGATTGTTGATGGATTTTATTCTATTGCATCCCCTATGCCCAGATTGACTCAAAAGAAAGTCAAGTTTCAGTGGTAAGATCCTTACGAGATGATTTTTCAGGAGTTGAAGACTCGACTCACCTCAGGTCCTATTTTGGCTCTTCCATATGGTCCAGATAGTTTCGTAGTGTATTGTGATGCATCTAGAGTAGGTTTCGGTTATGTCCTCACATAGAATGGTATGGTCATAGCCTACGCCTCCAGACAGCTCAAACCCCATAAGAAGAATTATCCTACTCATGATCTTGAGTAGACGTAGTATTTTCCTTAAAGATTTGGAGGCATTATCTAGATGGAGTTCATGTAGATGTTTTCACAGACCATAAGATCCTTCAGTACGTATTCTATCAGAAATATATTAACCTCCGCCATAGAAGGTGGTTAGAGCTCTTGAAAGATTATGACATGAGTGCCATTTATCATCTGGGCAAGGCCAATGTAGTAGCCGACGGTCTCAGTAGAATATCTATGGGTAGTATTGATCATGTCAAGGACAGTAAGAAAAATCTAGCTTAGGAAGTCCATCAGCTTGCCAGACTAGGCATTTGCTTAGTCGATACAGAGGAGGGTGACATATGAGTTCAAAGTAGTTCAGAATCATCTCTAGTTTCTGAGTTTAAAGAAAAGCAAGATAGAGATCCCAGCCTTTTCAAGTTAAAAGAGTCAATCAAGGATCAGAAAGTAGAGGTTTTCTCCCAAGGGGGAGATGGTGTTCTACGTTGTTAGGGTCGTCTGTGTGTTTTAGGTGTAGATGACATAAGGCAACAAATTCTTGCAGAAGTGCATGGTGCGTGCTACTCGAATCATCCAGGGGCCACAAAGATGTACCGAAACTTGCGGGAAATCTATTGGTGGAGTTGGATAAAGAGAGATATTGCAGAGTTTGTGGATAAGTGATCTATTTGTCTGCAGGTTAAGATAGAGTATTCTAATCCTAGTGGGTCCATACAAGATTTCAATATTCTTACTTAGAAGTAGGAAGATGTGAACATGGACTTCGTGATGGGTTTGCCTCATACTTGTCACCAACATCATTCAGTTTGGGTCATTGTATATAGAATGACCAAATTAGCTTATTTTCTTCCAGTCCATACCATTTATTTAGCCAAGGATTACGCCAAACTCTATATCAGAGAGTTGGTCAGATTTCATGGTGTTCCGTTATCGATTATCTCATATAGAGGTACCCCTGTCACCTCTCATTTTGGGAAAGCATTCCAAAAAGGTATTGGTACCCAAGTTCATCTCAGTATAGCCTTTCATCCTTAAATAGATGGTCAAGCAGAAAGGACCATTCAGAGTTTAAAAAATATGTTGCGAGCATGTTGAATTATTTTCAAGGGCAGTTATACAAAATTTAAGTCTATCAGATACATTCAACCCATAACAATACGAAACTCTGCTAGTTTTATCAGAAACTAGACTGTCAGCTACAGTCCCTCAGTATCAGTTATTTTAGTTACACAGTTATCAGTAGCTCATGTTATCAGTACTCAGACTCAGTAACCATGTTATCATGAACTCAGTTAAAGTTATTACGTATTCATGCATGCATTCTTATTTTTATGTTGTCCAGTCAGTTAGTATAGTTCATGAATATGAAACCTTTACATTCAGCCTACGTCCCATGCATAACAGTATATTTAAAGTACTGACGCATTTGCACTATGGTGTTTTATACCCTAGGTTTAGAAGCACGAGCACTAAAGCATCAGTAGCATTCCAGTCTCAACAGTCAGAGTTAGCAGTAAGTCCTCATCCTTCGAGGACATGACCATTTCTTTATTATCTCATTAATTAATTAATTTTAGTAGTGTGAGATAGTTGGGGATATGTCCCATCAACTCCTTATTCAGACGGTTCAGTCAGTTAGGGCTTTTTAGACTGTCATATTCAGTCAGTTTATTTCAGCAGTTTTGGGTATTTTATACCCCACCTAGATGTTATACTTTTATCAGATATTATGTCTCAGTTTTGAATTTTATGGCCTATCAGCCTTTATTTCTGTATTTATATAGTATATCATACAGTATTCAGGTAAAGATATCAGTCATGGGTTAGCTTATGGTCCTTTGGGGTGATGAGCACCGTGTAGCATTTTGGATACCAAATTTGGGGCATTACAAAATTGGTATCAGAGCCTCTAAGGTTCAATAGTTTCTTAAGAAGTCTGAAAGTCGCATCTAGTAGAGTCTTGTCGATGGGTGTGTTGAGCACCACATTTATTTACAGGAGGCTAAAAAATATTTTAGGAATAGTTTCCCTTATTTCAGTATTTCGTTCATGCCAGTGAGAAAAATCTTAATTTAATCTCAAAGTATGGTCTACTCCGTTTCTTCCTTTATTCTATAGAACATGCCTCCCAAAAGAAGAAATGGGAATCAGTCCTCCCCTCAGCCCGAAGAACCTTTGGGTGGACATGTTTCTCATGTAGAGTTCAGAGTTGTATACGCTACTCTTAATTAGTTAGTTGCTGCTCAGAAAGAACGACCAGCAATTATTCTGGCCAACCCTGTGGCTAATTTAGCTGCAGCCAAGATTTGAGACTTCACCCGAATGAA
>NW_025865817.1:0-3264 GCF_002878395.1 Capsicum annuum
TATTAAATGTCATATAAAAAGTGATGAGTCATAAAATAAGTGAAAGTAACATTATGAAAGATCTCTATCTAACCAATTGAAACTTAATTCAAAATTTGTGAATTTTTTTTTATGTGAATAATAATAATAATAATGATGATGATGATGATGATGATGATGATGATGATGATGATGACGATGATGATGATGATGATGAGGAGGGGTAGGAGGAGGAGACCTAATTTGTTTAATCCTCACAAGAAATTTTTTGTTTATTTTATTCTTAATTGAAATTTATAACCATGTAAGATTTCACCTATCAAAGGAACATATACCAACATATTTTTTGAATTAGGCCTTTTAATTATTTCATTTAATTTAATTCTATCTTAATTTATATATGAACTTTATTGACGAGATCATACAATGATTCATAGGATTAAATATTTTATATTATTTAAATATTATACTTTTTTTTTAAAAAAGGATAGTCAATATATATTTAATTAAGAAAAAATAATGAAGTTAATTCAACATAAAGTAAAAAATTATTTAGATCGTTAAAGATTTCTTTTTAAGAACTTTCAATAAAATAAAAAGGAGAAGAGTTTTAGTGCATGCATTTGCTTGAAAAATAAAAAGAAAGTCTATAATACTCTTAAAAAAATAGTTTTTAAACTTACAAAAACTTTTAATCTCTTTAGTTCAATTTGTTGCCTGATTTTATCTTAGCGCAAAATTTTAATAAGTAATGAAGATTTTTGAATTTTGTGGTCTTACACTAAAGATATGTAGATAGGATTAAAATTAGGATTATTTAAAATCAAACCATAATCAATAACTCAACTGCAAAATTAGCTTTAGATTGTTGGTAATGAGTTATTAGATTAATGATTGGTGAACAAATTATAATTTATAGTTAATGACTTATCGATGCGGGTAGAATGCTCAATTTTCTAATTGGACAAATTGTTATCCTGTTAAGAATTGTTATATTTACATGTTTTTCCCTAGATATATAAAGTATCTCTTGTATAAACTCAAAAATTAAAATATCAATCAATATTTTATTTACTTCTCAGATTAGGAAATAAGTAACTTCTTGTGACTTCTAACCATAAAGTTTAGTCGGTTTCCCTAAAAAAAAATGAATTCTGAAATTACTTCTTAATTGAAAAGACAAATTATTCTTGACAAAATGAAGGACCTCAACAAAAATAAAACAACTCCAATGTGTTCTTCACAAAATTTAATCATTTATTCATTGCTAATTAATCTGATATCAAATCAACCATTATCTTATCAGTTAGCTAGCGGATTAATATATTTAAAAATCAATAATCAATAAGTCGAACTGATAAGCATAATTATCTGTCCGATCCGCCGATAAGCAATCTAACCAAAAATCTTTTAATCTTATGGTCTTAAACATATCATGAGAAAGGTCAAAATTAAGAGGTTCCCAAAAAGGAAGAGACATTCTCTGAAACGAACTGAACAAAAAATAGGACAAAAAAAATAAAATTAAAATATTTAAAAGTTTACAAATATTTAGAAATTGTTAAACTATCTTAAACTAATAGAATGTAACAAAAACAAACAAAAATCAAGAGTAACAAAAAGTAGAAAAAAATTACAAATATGAATATTAATATAGGTTGGGCTCGGGCTTAGCACGAGCCAAATGATACTAGTTATATATAGAGACATAAAAATGAAGAGATTCCTTGATTGGTTAAAATGATACCTCTTAACTAAATTATCCAGAGAATTATCTAGTGAGCCTAATCTGTTGCATTTAATCGCTAAGTGACACTTTTAATGAACCCCAAACTAATGCAGATCCATGAACTAAGAGAGCATACACTTTTTTGTGTCTGCACTGAGGTACATCTATTTTTCAAGAACAATGCACTGGCAAATATCCAATGGCCTAATTTTTTTGGAAAAATTTGACTAATAGAACTGAGGGAAGGATATATTTGTTTGTGTCTTTTTTGTGAGTCCGGTCGGATCGTTGGTTAGATTAGGGTTTGTTCTATTTTTAAAAATGAATCATTTAACATTGATTTGAAAATTTTCTATTAAAACAGAGGTACATGTGAAAAGTTTTTTAATAGCGAATGTAAATTTAACCCTAAGGTATGACGAAGAATATGTATAGCCACTTTTCTGAAGAAGATGGGCAAATTTGGCCCTTTCCACAATAAAAAAAATCTAAAAATTACACAAATACACAACTTATGTTTTCAATATTATAAAAAATCCCAACTCCCTAAACATATTACAAAAATCCCAACATATACACAGATTGCTATGTATATGTCAGCTATGTTTTGTATATTAATAGGGAGAGAGAGTAAAGTAATTAAAAAAGTGGAAGAGAGTGTAATTACTTCCAAAAGGGTTGACATTTATGTTATTTATATAAAAAAAAAATCTTTTTGAAATTATTTTGGTAAGATATCTTATGAATCAATTTGGGCTATTGTCTGCCCAACTTTTTCTGGAGTAAAATGAGCGAACTAAGAAATGACGAGTTGGGTAGATTATGTTTTCATGTACAAATTTTACCATCATTAGTGCTAAGTATTTCGTAAAAAACGAAGATCTCTAATTTTTTGTTATAATCAAGAACATTTCAAGAACCACACATGGTTCAAAATTTAATGGATATTGGTTTCTCACTTGATGTACGGCATTTGTATTGAGATCTGAAATCCAACTTCACATCGAGAAATTTCTCATTAGGAAGTTAGCGCTCTCTAATAAGGTGACTTTGTACCAAGCAGGGGTCAAACATAATGGATGTTCCTGCGGGAAAGGCTATGCTAGGGCTGCGCGTAGCTTCTGGTCTTTGACATCAAAAAAGAAGGTTGTAATAACGAAAGGGGCTCAGCTAAGGTAAGGAAAGACCCTGACCATCTAGGTCACGCATTTCGCTCAAAGGGTTGAAGGGAGATAGTGCATCAAGCTGTTCGCAAGGGCCAACTTGATCCTCTTCCCCAGAGATCTCAGATGAGGGAACCCTGGGAGAGCCGCCGAAAGCCAAAAATCAAAAAAGTCGCTGACGAAATGGAGCAAAGAAAGCGGCTTCTGAGATTTAGAGGTTCTGGCAGCGGTGTGAAACTATACGAGAACGAGGACTGAATGAAATGCCACAGCTTCAGTTCTGACTGGTACTCTAAGACGAACGCGGTCCGATCTGGCAAAGCTGGCTCAACGTATGCTCTAGCTCCCTGCGGCCCAAGAACGTCTTCGTTCAAAGAGCTAGCAATGACTTTC
>NW_025865818.1:0-1797 GCF_002878395.1 Capsicum annuum
GGAGTCATGAGCGTCGTGTAGCATTTCGGGTAATAAATTTTGGGTGTTACAAACTTAGTATCAGAGCCTAAGGTTCAATAGATTCCTAGAAAGTCTAAAAGCCGCATCTAGTAGAGTCTTGCACATGGGTGTGTTGTGCGCCATATTTATGTACAAGAGGTTATAAGATGTTTGGAATAGATTCTCCTCTTTCAGTATTCATTTCGTGCTAGAGAGCATAATCTCAAGTCAATCTCTCAGTCTAATTTGTTTCTTCCTTTCTTCTAAAGAATAGGCCTCCTAAAAGAAGATCCTTTTAGTCAGCCCCTCAGCCCGAAGATCCTTTAGGCGATCATGTTTCTCATGTGCAGTTCAGGGCCTATTCACTACTCTTGCTCAGTTAGTTAACGCTCAAAATGAATGACCAGTAGTAATTCTGGCTAACCCAGTGGCCAATTCATTCGCATCAAGGATTTGGGACTTCACTCGAATGAATCCTCCATCTTTCCTCGGGTCTAAGGTAGATGAGGACCCTTAGGAATTCATTGATTAGGTTTAAAAGGTGACAGACATTATGGGGGTGACTACTGTTGAGAGTGCTAAGCTAGCTGCATATTAGTTGCAGGATGTGGCTCATACTTAGTTCAAATAGGAAAAGTTAGAGAGGTCAGATAATGCAGGTCCTATAGAGTGGGAGGAGTTTGTCACTGCATTCTTAGTCAAATTTCCCCCCCAAGAGCTTAGAGCAGCTAAGGTGCTATAATTCATCAACCTCAGGTAGGGAAATATGATAGTGAAAGAGTATTCTCTTAAGTTTACTCAATTAGCTAGATATGCCCCTCATGTGGTTGCAGACAGTAGAGCTAAGATGAGGAAGTTCACTTCAGGGGTAAATGATAGCTTGTTAAATGAGTGCAGATATACCATGCTGAATAGTGATATATATTTAGCCAAGATTATGAATCATGCTTAGTAAATAGAGGAGCAGAAGATTAAGCAGAGGGAGAAGCAGAATAAGAGAGCAAAGATAGGTAGTTTTAACTTCGTTCAGCCTAAATTAGAAGTAGGAAAGCATTTCTAGTTTTGTCCTAAGTCATCAGTTTCAGCCCCTTCTTCAGCCAGTGCTCCGGTTCCTAAGTTTAGGGAGGGTAACAGAGATAGAGCGTGAGGCGCTAGGTCTTAGGGTAGTGTTGGCAATGGCCAAACTAATCCCCTTTGTCAGACTTGTCGTAAGAACCACAAGGGTGCTTGCAGAGCGGGTAGTGATGTCTGTTTTGGTTGTGGCAAGCCAGGCCACAGAATCAGAGACTGCCCTCAGTCAAGTTATCAGAGTCATCTCCGCTCCTCAGCTCAGTCCGGTTGCCCGAATCAGCAGGGTGCCACCACCAGTGCTACTAGTGGGTAGCACCCAAATCGTCTCAATGCTCTTCTATCCCAACAGGATCAGGAAAATTTTCTTGATGTAGTTACTAGTATGTTACTGATCTTTCATGTGTATATTTATGCTTTGCTAGATCCAAGAGCTTTTTTGTCTTTTGTTACTCCCTATATAGTAGGCAATTTTGGAATCAGTCTTGAAATCCTAGCAGAGCCCTTTTTAGTCTCTACCCCAGTGGGTAAAACTATCATAGCCCGATGGGTATTTAGGAACTGTCTGGTTATGATATTTCAAAAATTCACTTCATCAAACTTAGTCGAATTAGAGATGACGGATTTTGATTTCATTCTCGATATGGATTGGATTCATTCATACTATTCGACAGTCTACTTAAAAAATAGAATAGTCCAATTTCAGTTTTCGAATGAATCCATCCTTGA
>NW_025865819.1:0-3840 GCF_002878395.1 Capsicum annuum
AATTAATTAAGGGTAATATAATAAATCACTGAGCAATTAGGGTAATACAGAAAATGATGAAGCAGTTGATTTTTTTAATTAAATATTATTAATTTTTAATACATAAATGACTTATAATAATTAATTAGAGATGATATAGTAAAATTACGGTTAAAGCAGTTGAAACAAACGTCATAAATATTTATTTTTTAATTAAATATTATTAATTCTAATATATAAATGATTTATAATATTTAATTAGGGGTAATATAGTAAAAAATATTATTAATTTTAATATATAAATGACTTATAATAATTAATTAGGTATAATATAATAAATCACGGAGCAATTAGGGGTAATATAGGTAGACATGTCATCCATTTTTTAATTAAATATTATTAAATTTTTAATACATAAATGACTTATAATAATTAATTAGGGATGATATAGTAAAATCACAGTTAAAGCAGCTAAAACAAACGTCATAAATATCTATTTTTTCAATTAAATATTGTTAATTCTAATATATAAATGACCTATAATAATTAATTAAAGGTAATATAATAAAAATATTATTAAATCTAATATATAAATTACTTATAATAATTAATTAGGGACAATATAGTAAATCACAGAGCAATTAGGGGTAATATAGACAAAGCATTGGTCGAAACCATAGACAGACATGTAATCTATTTTTTTAATTAAATATTATTAATTTTTTAATACATAAATAACTTATAATAATTAATCAAGGATGATATAGTAAAATCATGGTTAAAGCAGCTGAAACAAACGTCATAAATATCTAATTTTTTTAATTAAATATTATTATTTCTAATATATAAATGACTTATAATAATTAATTAGGGTAATATAGTAAAAAAATATTATTAATTCTAATATATAAATGACTTATAATAATTAATTAGGGGTGATATAATAAATTACGGGGCAATTAGGGATAATATAAGCAAACATGTCATCTATTTTTTAATAAAATATTATTAATTTTGTATACATAAATGACTTATAATAATTAATTCGGGATGATATAGTAAAATCATGATTAAAGCAGCTGAAACAAATTTTATAAATAATTTTTTTAAATTAAATATTATTAATTCTAATATATAAATGACTTATAATAATTAATTAATTCTAATATATAAATGACTTATAATAATTTATTAGGGGTAATATAATAAATCACGGAGCAATTAGGGAAAATATAGGCAGACATGTCATCTATTTTTTTAATTGAATATTATTAATTTTTTAATATATAAATGACTTATAATAATTAAATAGGGGTAATATAGTAAATCACGTAATAATTAGGGGTAGTATAATAATTGATAAAGCACTGGTCGAAACCAGGGCTTCTACTATATATATATATGTATATATGTATATATATATGTATATATGTATATATATATGTATATATATATTCTGCTTCAACTATCCTTGCTATTCCTGCACATTCTTGATCAATTTCGACAAGACTTTTGTTTTAATAAACATTTCCATAGTTTTAGTTAGTAACCATATATAGAGCCTGATAATAGATGCCATGATATGATTACCTGGTTTAAAAAGATCACTTCTTTATATATATATATATATATATATATATATATATTCCTTTTTAAAAAAATATTGCAACACCAAATAATAAAACAACTTTAAAAGTAGATGCCAAAAAAGGAAAAACTTGTTCCAAAAGAGAAAAAGAAATTATTATTCTCATATTTTACTTGGAAAAGACATCATCAAAATTAAATTTTCAGCATACTGCCACAAATCTTTTCCATTTTGATAATAATGTTTTTGTCACGACCCGAGTCGGGGCCCTGACCATGACGAGCATCCCGAACTATGCAGGCCTGAACGCCCTTCTACATCTGGTAATCATGCACAGTTCTCAAATAATAAATAAAAGATGCGGAATTAAAACAAACGGAAACATATTCATAAATCTGAAATCTGTTTGACAATATGGAAAATAAGTTTTCAACATCTAAACAACATCTTTCTCAGTCTGCAAAATCTCTACTACATAAGGCATCAATAACTTGTCTGAATCTAGGACAAGGTCTCCAGTGGACCTAAACCAAATTAAATAACAACTGACTGGAAATAAATAGTCCTTTCGGAATAAAGAAGGCTCACCAACTGCACACACTGCTCTTCTATCGAAACAAGTCTACGGCTTAGTAGGACCTCTAGACTGAGCCTCAGACCCTGAAAGATAGGGGGGTCAATACATTTGTACTGGTACGCAGAGAAATCCAAAATAATGCATTTATATATATAATATAGATGAGAGCAAGTCATTAAAACATTATGCATGATATAGTTTAAAACACATGGGCAATTCTTTGATGTTCATAAAACATTCTTGACAATGTAGTTCTGGTTTTTGTGTTACTTCTGAGTTAGGTGGTACACCCCCTACAAGTCTGATATTCCAAGGTCTATATGGAATCCGCCATTGACTCGGCGGGGAAGCCCCCAACACAAGTTTGCTACAAGGGTTGGAGTGTCTGAATCTGATACGCCACAGGGAACTAGGCCAGTGTAAAATCCCTCTGGGGGACATAATAACCCGTATCGGTAAAACACGGTTTCGGGAAATGAGTTATCTAAACTCGTGCCTTCTTCGGGGAACCACCTAACATCTCTTTATGCCCATTTTTAAACTTTTCTAAACATGTATCTTTCAAAATTCAAAATCTGTAAATCTGAGTAAATTCTGACTTCTATTCTATTCTGAGTCTATTATGGCATTATCTGTTTTAGTGTCGTCACACCTAGACTTGCAAGTCATTTTTCTAAGCCATAAAAATCATATCACAGTTTTCTCTTTCAAACATAAAGTTTAGACCACCATACTTCAAATAATTCAAGAAGATCCGTTCTTTAATACATTTATCAAATTATGCAAAGATCATTCCTTCCAATCATTTCAATAAACATGAGGTGGTCATGTATTTTTGCAAACCATACAATTCTTTCATTAAATATATTCAGCATTTATCAACATGCAAAACTCCCCTCTCATAAATTAAATCAATCTTAAATCACTCAACAATAGTCAAGAACATTGATGTCATGCTTCTAAATAACATTCTAAAATCAAGAGGTGTTGCAACATGAGAGGGAGTGTAAATAGTCATGCTCTCGATTCAATTATCAACTTTAACCACACACACAGACACACACACACAGACACACACACACACATATATATATATAAGATTTCAAATCAATTTGGGGAAAAGGCCTCAAAACCAAAACAATAATGTCATTAAAGAATTCATAAAGCAACATTGTAATATAAATTCTAAAACCCCTTCAAAATTCATGATGTCACAATGTTAAAAGTTGTTGAATAATTTCTTTATGCCCAAGTAGTTTTAGCAAGACCCCGCGTACCTTAGATTACGAGATTTAAAAGATGGAACCTAGTTCTTGATTGATGGAACCCGGATCTTGATCCTCTTCTTGGAATTCTTGATCTTAGGGATGAGTTCTTAATCTTTGGGAAAAGGATTAGGGTTGGATTTTTTGAGAGGAATTGGGTAATGAGGCATATTATGCCTTTGGGGAATAAATTTTAAGGGTTATGGAAGGATTTTGGGTGATATAAATCGTCCTTTGGACGTTTGGGGTTTAAGGGAAAGGAACAAAGTGCATCATGGCCCTTAAGAAGCTGAAACTGTGCAGGAATAGACCTCGTGACGTGACCCCTATTTGGATCAAGTAGCCCTCGCGCGGCGGGGCTATCTCGATCCCTTACTGCCTAATGCGAAAAATGGCATAACTTTTTACTCGGTTGGCGAATTTAGGCAAAA
>NW_025865820.1:0-1553 GCF_002878395.1 Capsicum annuum
GCTGAGAAAACTCTGTCTGTAAGGATTTAAGCTTGACTATTTCTATTGCATCAAGAATAAGGCGGAGTTGGCATAACTTAATTAACGTAAGCAGGTATGAGGGAACACTACTACTGCATGGTCTAAGACATAAAAGAAGGGAAATATTTCTTAAATATCCTGTAGCCTCTCAAATAAAAGTATAGACGCCTCCGTACCATTTCGCAAAACTCTAATAGAAATAGCTTCATAGATACCTTAGGATATTTGAACTCTATGCTCTGATACAAAGTTTGTAACGCTCTGGGAGTACACCCTAGATGTCACATGGTGCTAGAAACCACAAGTGATCCTAAGTTAACCCATGAACTAGCATACTATTAAGCAACTGAATTATAATACATTAAATAACAAGTTTTGTTGTGCGGAAATATAATCATACTGAAAATCTAAAATAGTATATAACTGATAAAGTTTTAAAATCTGATAAATCTGAAGGAAGAAACTGAAATTACATGACTGATTCTGATTGACATCTATGAAGCCTATATGATGCTAACTATAGATAGCTAGGACGTGACCCAAGCTACCATTAATCAACACATATGAGTAATAAAGTCAAGTACATGAACAATCTGACTGAAATCCCCGAAATAGGAGAACTCATCACCTGTTGGATGGAACTGTAACTATTTGATTATGATGCCAAAGCTATAACTTGTACCTACATTATGAGACAACATAGCACATAGGCGTATATGTGGATCAGTACTTCTGGAATGTACTGAGTATGTAGGGGTGAATGCAATACGTAAAACTGATTTCATACGCAATCTTAATACATGCATGCTAAGTGTAATAAACTCACCAAGAGACTGAAGAAAACTGAAGCTGAACTATCTTAAAACATGAGTAATAAACATAGTTTGATAAGCTGGTAAATCACGTAGAACTGAAGCTGGGATATGATAAAGCATGGATACACGAACATACGAAATCAAACATACATGTACTGAGTTGATCTGATTACTTGAATAACTGATGCCTGGGTGACGGAATGATTGAAATCTAAGAAAGGGGATAACTAGCTCCTATATACTAAGTAGCTGATATCAGAATACGAACTACTGATATCCGAACATTGAATAACTGATGACTGAATTCTGATCATGTAACACTGAACTGAACTTAGTTATTCATGTAACACTGAACTGAACTTAGTCTAAATAACTGGACTAAAACTGTGGAGTACTGTGCCTATAAGATAAGGACTAACTGAATAACATGCGATAACTGAGCATGAATGCATGAAAACTATAAAATCTGAGAATGCAATACTAAGAGCCCATTTGGCCATGAAAAATTTTCTTTTTTTTTCAAATTATTTTCTGGAGTTGAAAATTGTGGTGTTTGGTCATGAAAATTCGAAAAATAATTTTGAAAATTTTTTCTGAAAAGGGAAAACAGGTTTTTAGTGTTTTCACAATTTTTCAACTCCAATTCCAACTTTTATTATTATTACTGATAATCTCAATCTTTTAAATTTCTACATAAAACTCTCCTAATAACACTAC
>NW_025865821.1:0-1309 GCF_002878395.1 Capsicum annuum
TATTACGTCATCCCCCCCTTGGAAACATTCATCCTCGAATGACGCTATACATGCCAAGATTAGATAAGGAATAGAGCATACAGCTGAAACCATTAGTTAGACTCATCACCACATGGTTTCTCACCCCGAATGAAACATAAAATGCATAAATTCAAGAAACTACAGCTGAACACATAACAAATGACAGCTGAACTATTGCAACTTTTATCAAAAGTGCATGATTAAGGAAAGAACGGTACCTTTGGCTTGATCGGAGTTTCAGAAAATAGGTGCGGGTACTTGGATTGCATATCCGCCTCAGCATCCCAAGTTGCACCCTCAACAGATTGGTTTCGCCACAACACCTTGACCAAGGTAACTTCTTTGTTCCTTAGTCTTCGGATACTGAAATAAAGAATCTCTTCGGGAATATCAAAAGAAAGATTTTCTTGAATGTCAGCACTCACAGAGGAATCCACTACCACAAAATCGCTAGTATGCTTTCTAAGCATGGAGACATGGAATATTGGATGAACAGAGGACAACTCGGAAGGCAACTCGACCTCATAAGCTACCTTACCAACACGGTTAAGAATTTTGTAAGGGTCAACATAACGGGGGCTAAGATTCCCCTTCTTTTCGAATCTCTTCACCCCATCATGGGTGAAATTTTCAGATACACTAGGTCACCAACTTAAAACTCAATCTCTCTCCTTCTAACATCCACATATAACTTCTGATGACTCTGCACAGTTTTCAACCTTTCCCTAATTAACTTAACTTTTTCCATAGCCTCAAATACCGAATCAGGACCACTCATAGCCACTTCACCCACCTCGAACCAACCTATGGGTGATCTACACTTTCTCTCATATAAGGCTTTAAATGGAGCCATGCCAATACTAGAGTGGAAACTGTTATTGTAAGCAAACTCTATCAACGGTAAGTGATTATCCCAACCTCCCTTAAAGTCAAGTGAACAAGCTCTTAACATATTCTCTAAGGTCTGGATGGTCCACTCAGCCTGACCATCGGTCTGCAGATAAAAAAGCAGAACTCAAAAGCACTTGGGTACCAAGACTTTTCTAAAAAGCTTTCAAAAATTGTGAAGTGAACTGAGTACCCCTATCCGAAATGATAGACAAAGGAACTCCATGCAGACTGACTAGCTCTTGGATATACAATTTAGCGTAATCCTCAGCAGTATATAGAGTATGAATAGACAAGAAATGAGAAGACTTAGTCAATCTGTCAACCACAACCCAAATGGAATCATGATGGCATTGGGAAGGAGGTAAACCAATCACGAAGTCCATAGTTATCTCTTCCC
>NW_025865822.1:0-1355 GCF_002878395.1 Capsicum annuum
CAAACAGAGAACTCAACATAAACATTACACCAAGAATATACACTAAGCTACTATTCAAACCCTTAGCCATCTTTGTATTTAGCATCTGTGTCTAAGCAAACCAAAATTGAAAAGACAGACACAATAAAGGATTCTAGTTGTAAGGTATCTAATGAAACCGTTGCCCAACAAATTGTTAGTCAATGACCAAGAATATTATCATAACAACTGAGAATTTTATCGCGTCATTAAAATCAAGACAACTAATGTGACCCGTGATTGCTACTTTTAGTAATTAATTAAGGAATGATTGTTGTTACAATAATGGCCTTATTACTAATATGCTAGTTCTTTTGTTGCTTATTGACAAATTTGTTTCACCATTTGCAGATGCTTAATAACTAAATGGACATTGAAAATATATAAGAAACACTGAACTTTATGCTGAAAAGATGAGATGAAATCAATGAATAATGTAAATGGAAATGGAAAGGCTGGTTAAGTGCATGCATGAGCCAATTTGTCATGATATATTGTTTGACATTAAAATTCAATAGGAAATTAGTACATGAATGAGGGGCACAAATAATTCTGACCTCATCGATCATACATATATGATGAATGAACATTATCAATGTGTTTCAGATACAAAACATTTCAATGCTCGGCCAAAATTCTTGAAATTTATTTGTATTAATGTATAATCTTCAACAGAAATTCTTGTTATTAGTGGTAGTGTTTGGAGAAAACTTGCTTGAGGTTGTTTACTTTTCCTCTTACAAACTAATTAGGAAATTTCTTTTAAAGAGTAGGAAAAATAAGATAAAGTTTTACACCCAAGTCAATGAAAGTAAGACAAATGTCTTGGGTGTACATCTTGTAATCATTAATCATGGTTAAGTGATATACATTTTCACTTTGATTTGTTGTAACACCTGGCCTGTGTGGCCGGGTCACCATTTATGTTGGAACATTGTTTGTATAGTTTGCTCACATTATCAATTTCAAGTTTGAATAAAGAAAGAGAGTTGCACTAGGCTAGTTACAATTTTTCTTTTTTTTGTTTTGTCTTTTTTAAAGAGAGATCTTTATATTTACATCTTGAGACAGTTGACATAATGAAAGAAGTAACTATAATAACTCATCATCTTTAAGTTGAAATAAAAAAAATTGCACGACAGCATATATATTTCAATTTTCAATGTATTCCTATTTCTTTAATCCTATTCTTCCATGCACTAAAAATAGGTAAGTAGTAAATATTTTGTATAGGGGGATTAAATTAAAGGAGAGAAGCATAAAGAATTTGATTCCAAGTGTCAGGAACACCAGCAAGGCACCAATGAGTACAATCCATGCCTTTGAAACGATTGTAT
>NW_025865823.1:0-568 GCF_002878395.1 Capsicum annuum
AATCACACAGACCATGAATGCATAAACATACTAACTTATTTGATTAACTGAATGTCTAATAGCTAAATCCTAGGCATGTAAGACTAAACTGTACTTAGTCTGAATAATAGGACTGAAACTATAGAGTATTATGCATATGAGATAAGAACTGACTGAGTAACATGAGATAACTGAGCATGAATTCATGCAAATTGTATTATTTAAGAATACAAGACCAAATGTATGACATAATTCTTAAATAGTCTATAAACTGAGGTACTAAAATACTGATAACTAAATAACTGAATAACTGATAACTGTATGCTATGGTAAGGCTGTAACACCCCAAGATCCCATCCCAAGAAATCACACGGTGCTTAAGGCCACACGCGGCCTCAAGCTAACCCTCTGAGCTTGTCATCGCATCTATAACTCACTATGACAATAATCAAGCTGTAATAAGGAAGAATAGTCATGTCATAAACATACTGGAATACGAAGAGATACTATCCTGTACAATCAAAATACTGAAGTTCTATACATACTGGTACTCTAGTCTGACAAAGCCTCTACTACATAAGACTGAGTA
>NW_025865823.1:668-2054 GCF_002878395.1 Capsicum annuum
TCACTATGACAATAATCAAGCTGTAATAAGGAAGAATAGTCATGTCATAAACATACTGGAATACGAAGAGATACTATCCTGTACAATCAAAATACTGAAGTTCTATACATACTGGTACTCTAGTCTGACAAAGCCTCTACTACATAAGACTGAGGAGCCATTGGGACATATCCCCAACTGACTCGTACTGAACTAGGAATAAATAACCCTCTACTATCAAGAC
Source organism: Capsicum annuum (assembly GCF_002878395.1). Lineage (NCBI taxonomy): Eukaryota > Viridiplantae > Streptophyta > Magnoliopsida > Solanales > Solanaceae > Capsicum > Capsicum annuum. The sequence goes on from NW_025865823.1 coordinate 892, forward strand.
AAAAATCAAGGATATAGGTCCTCGAACCATGAGGACTCACCAACTGTATGAATGTAGATGGAGGTACTCGAAGATCACTATCACTGCTGAGACTGAGCACATGAACCTACATCATGAGAAAATCTAGAATATACTTAGTATGTGGGGGTGGATGCAACATTTTAAATAATATCATAAATGTATAAGAAAATCATGCATGCTGACAATAATACCTCCCTTCGCTTGAATTATCTGAAACATTATTCCCATAAGTCATCAGTAATAACACATGCTTCATAAATCCCATAAATTATTTAACTCAATTCAAACTTTTTGACTCATGACTTAGAGTGACTCGGTAACTCAAGGTACTTAGATCATTATGGACATGGGAGTTTCTTATAACCGACATAACTACACCATGTGAGCCGCATAGAGTCCAATATTTTGCCCTCCTAAGGAGAGAGCCCCACATTGGCGGGGGTGTCGTACTCTTGCCAAGGAGTACAACCTTAATTTATCAATCACAATCCCATACTCAACCTCTGTCTCACAATCATCAATATCAATCCTACGGTGGCACGTAGTTTTGGGGAAATACCACATTTCCCGTTTGGTGCTAAATACTCCTCCCAGGCTCAGCTCAAAACGCGTTAGGAAATCTACCTTAATCAATATCAAATCATGGGTCTATTATAAAGACCAAAACATAAATATATATCTCGTCTGTAAATCATAAACATCTTGTGGATTCCTAACTCGACTCAACTCAACACAATCTTTCTCAACATCAAGTACATTTGCTTATCAAATCATTTCAAATATTAAAAGTTTCAAGGAAACATCATAGGACTCATTCTTGACTCTCAAGTTCAATATCAATATGTATTCAATAATCAATTTCTCATGGAAGGCTTAAATCATGACACTTATCTCAACTCATTCGGAAATCATCAATTCATAATAAGAATATTCAACTCATAGCATAAATCCTCAATTCAAAGAAATATGATGGTAAATATATCATAATATCAAACTTAATCAACTCAAATCTCATAAATCATTAATAGAGAATTTTAGGTGTAATCCCACTTTGCAAATTCATGTAAATCAATAATAGAAATTAAATATTTAGGTACAAGAACGAAAGGAGTGTTCTTGTTTAAACCCCACATACCTTGATT
>NW_025865823.1:2154-9905 GCF_002878395.1 Capsicum annuum
TTCTTGATATTTTTGACTTGGGTACCTTGAATCTTGAACCAATTTGTGAAATTTATGGTTGGATTCTTGATGTTCTTAGAAGATTTGGATTGGATTTTGAGAGAGAAACCCTAGTATTCTTGATGAAATGGAAGAAGAATGAAGTTTTATTCTTTACTTGGATATATATATATATATATATATATATATATAGATGGTCAAAATAGGTGGAAAAGACCAAAATACCCTTTTAAAAATGCCCCTTAATTGCTGAAAAAAATGGCCGACGACATCCGTGACAGGCCGTCAGACCCGTGATAGGCCGTTATGAAATGTCATCACAAAAGAGTCAAATTTTTAATTTTCTGCCTAAGCCTGACGACATCATCAGAATGGTCATCAGAAAGTGACGACGTCGTCAGAAATAGCGTCAAAACGTGATAGCCCGTCAGAAACGTCGTCAGCCTTTTCCAGATTGATATACTGGAGTAAAATAGGTATAAATCTTTGCTCCAATATTGTATTTTGGCAAAATAGGTATCATTGGAAAGATAATTCAATTATCTATCTGTTGATAGGTCATGAGCTCAAAAATTCCAAGTATAATGAGAGATGATCGTTTGAAGTTTACTATACCAATATCCTTCCTAAGAATTCAATCGGTAAGGAATGTTTTGATTCACCCAATTGTTAGGACATCTTTAAGGCCTTAATACACACCATACTTGATCAAAAAATAATCCAAAACATTATAATTTATTTCTCATGAGCTTGATTCATGGTTTCACGGGGTATTACAAAGGCAAACCTGAAACTGAACCGAGTTACTAATCTGATTACTCGACTGAGACTGTGACTGAGATAGTAACTAAGAAGGTAAATGAGATTGTATCTGAGATTGTAACTAAGATTATTTTAACATTGGATAATGAGTTTTGAAAACTAAATGATTGATATCTAAGTTTACTGATTTTGTATTACTATTAATTGAGTGACTTTTTCTGACAGTCCTAATTCTGTAGAACTGAACTGAGTTCTATACCGAGTCTGTTACTGAAATTAAAACTATAGAAAGTAATCATCTAACCAATATTCCCCTCTCCAAATAGATTGGGGTCCAACCTGTAACCCTAATTAGAAGAGTGTCAGTACCGTGCCACGGGTAAAGAAAAAGCTGTGAGTTAACCCTCTTGATAGAAAGACATTTTATCAATCCTCGCTGACAGTAAAACTTATATGAGATGTATCAATCCTAGTCTGGTAGAAAGATATTATAACGCCCCAGAAAATGGGTCCCGGAGCGTCACACGGTGCTTGAGGCTACGAGTAGCCCCAAGCTAACTCTTTGAGCCATTTTCATTCAGTTCAACACAAATTAATGGGGTTTCTGTAAATAACCCTTAAATATCAATAGAGTAATCATCATCCAAGAATAAAAGAATTTCAGAAAGATAACAAAATACAACTTATTAGTCAACTCCTAACATCTATACTAGTCCGACAAGCCTCTAAGAAAATCAATAAAACCAGTGAGCCATTGAGACATGCCCCAACTGACTCATACTCAGTTATCAAATGTAAACAATTCCGTGAAACCAACATCAGACATCACGTCCTCAGAACATGAGGACTCACCACAACAGAGGATGTAGAACAGCGTGCCCAAAGAATCACTGTCGAACCTAGAACTGAGCACCTGAACCTACATTTCGAGAAAATGCAGCCCACATTCGAAGATGTGGGTCAGTACCATGGAAAGAAACTGAGTCTATGGGGGTGTATGCAGTTGTATAAACATCATCATCATAAATATTTATAAGAAATATGCAGGATGTATGAAAAACTCACATAGCCCGAAGAAAATCATCATAATCATGAGAGGATGAAATAAGTACAATAACACATGTGAGTCATCATATAATTTGTCAATCACTTTCATTTCACCAAGAATATCAATTATCATAGTGTATATATCGTTTAAATCTTTCGAAAGAATAACTTTCACAATTTCACTTTCAAATCACTTCACCATTCACCATAGACACAAGGAAACACACACACACTGGGAGATCCTATAATCGACATAAACCATGTGAGCTACATGGAGTCCAACGTACAGCCCACGTTGGGGAGGGCCATCCTACTCTTGCAATCAGAGTAGGACTATCGATATCAAATCTACACAAACTAGTGATCACTATATAAATCAGCCTCAGGCTCACTCCTACGGGGGCACATAGTTCTAGGGAAGTAAGGTCGCTTTATGCCTTCTACTCGATTCTAAAGATTTCTCCTGGACTTAGCTTAGATCATTTCAAAGACAATCCACAATAAAACAATTTTAGTAATATATAAATATAGATCTGGAGCCATCATGCTTCCCATCTATCAAAATCAACCACGTTGTGGATTTTTTTCACACTCGAGTTCAAAACAACTTCATTAAGACCAAAAGATCAAATCATTCAAAATATCTCAAATATTCAACATCAACGTGCTTATAACACACACTTTCTAAAAGAACACAATTTCCAATAGGGATTCACAACTCAAATATCAAAATCATGATAAATATCGTTCAAGATTCATGCTTTATATCTCCACATATGTAAATTCATCTTTCAAAATCATAAACATCAAGATTTCATAATAATCATCATAAGATATGGGTTCATACTGCAAATTCGTAAAAATCAAATAAAAATCATGCCTTTGTAAAAAAAATTACTTTTGGGCACAAGAACGAAAGAGAGTTCTTATTGAAAAACTCCACATACCTTGAATGATGAACTTTAGATCGATACTCATTTTTGAGATGTTAATCGTGCCTTTGAATGATGGTTCTTGGAGTTCTTGAACTAGGAACTTGGAATCTTGAATAAATTTGCAGAATTAATGGTGAACTTTGGAGGTTCTTGAAGTTGGATATAGGAGCTTAGGGTTTTCTTTTTGAGGGAATTTGATGAAATATAACATATAATGCTTCTAATAGGCTTTAGTATAGGGTTTGGAAGGATTTTGGGTGAGGGGGAATGACCAAAACGCCCCTAAAAATTAAATAATTCTCAAATTTGTCCTTTGTGGACTGTTTTGATAGTCTGAAGTAGATCAACCATAACGTTTTATTTCGATATCCAAATTGGAAGAAATCAATTTCATTAGAAAGAGGACTCTCATATATTTCCGTTGATCTATAGTATCTCACCCAACTTATTGTGTATGAGGAGTTATGATCATTTGAAGTTGACCCAAAAATTCACTTTGGATAGACTGAAGTAGATTGACCATAACTTTTTGCTCCGATAGACAAATTATATGAAACCAATTTAATTAGAAATAGGACTCGCAGAGATTTCTGTTGATATATAGTAGATCACCCAGATCATTATGTATAAATAGGTATGATCATTTAAAGTTGGAGCAAAAATACGCCAGGCCTCAGTACTTTTTCCTGTACGTTTTACTGTTCACTACTATTTACGGTTCGATCGGAATGTTCATAACTCATCGCTCGGGTGTCTGTTTTGGATGATCCACATATCGTTGGAAAGATTATTTGATACTCTACGCAATGGTGGGTCATAATCTAAGACATTCTGCATGAAAAATTTATAATTCATTCTAGAAGATAGAACCCAACACGTTTACGAATAAAATTTCAATGAAAAATTTCTCGGGGTATTACAGATATCTCAATCTGCGCTGTCTACATAGTTCTATAATGCAGGGATTGCTACTAAGGGTCAAACCTTTACTGGCAGGAATGCCCCCATCCCTGGGTTCGCTCGATGCCGATTCTTACTTTCAACTGAATAAACATTGATTGATTTCTAGATGGTACTAGACTTGATTGAACTGTTACTGATCGTGTTATCTAACTAAATAAACTGAGTTTACTGGGTCCTGCTGACTGACGGAATACTACTGAGTTTTATTAATTGACTGAGTTCACTGAGTTCTGAACTAAATACTAAACTGAGACTATGACTGATTACTGAGTACTACTATTCGTGATACTAATGAGACTGTTCTGTAACTACTGTAACTCTAGGTAGTAGCTAGATTTTTAGGTATTGAATACCTACAGGAATCGATAGCATGAAAAGTAAAGCATAGCCATTGTCAATTGTTCACAATTCATTCACTGAGACATTTTATCAAACACTTGGAGGTTATGTACTTGTACATGAATGAGAATATATGGTAACGTGTCATGATTCCCCTATTCAATTCACATGGGCATTCTATCAAGCACATGGAGATTAATACTTTAATATGGGACAATTCACCAAACACATGGGGATCATGAACTTGGACGTGGGAATATCTTAAACATGGGAGCATAGCATGATTACATAACTAAGATCATGAATTGGGGAATTCATATGTAATTCGCTTGAAATAGGACATGAGTGTTTCATCAAAATATGTAAAGTTCATAGCTTGTACGTAAGAATGTCTTAAATTTGAGGGAACTATAGAGTTACATGGCAAAGTTCTTAGCTTGGGAATTCATCTTAAAATTAACTTAACATGATATGGGAATTTCATCAAACATGTGGAAAGCATGAATTTTTAACATGAGAATATTGCTAAACATCATGAATTTAGGATCTATCATGGAATTTACTTGGATAAAGCATGAGAAATTCAAATTCATTGCATGAGGAATTTAAAATCTTGCATGGAATCACAAATGGGCTGATTTGAATTCAAAACCACCAAGAAAACATAAAATTCAATATTTCTTGAACATACATAATACCATAATAATGGAAAATTCATTATTTAATTAAAAGAAAAGAGTTTTAGGGCTCTATAGGTGAAAGAGGACCCATGGATGAACTCCCACATACCTTAAAGCTTTAATATTGAAGGAGAAACACAATCTTGAAAGCATTCTTGAATTAGGAAGCTTGAGTTCTTGCTTTTATTGAAGAAAAGTTGTTGAAGTTCTTGGTGTTCTTGAGGAGACTAGGGTTTTTCTTTGAGAGAAAAGATGAACAATTGAGTGTATATTGCTTTTGGGGGCTGAAATTAAGTGTTATGGGCGGATTTGGGTGAGGGGAAGTGACCAAAGTGCCCCTAGACCCTTTAGAAACTGAATTAGCGTGTGAAACAGTTCCGTAATGCGCATGCCGATGCATCGCATTGCTATCGCGTTGGCTTACTGCCTCACACGAAAAATGCCATAACTTTTTGCCCGGATATTGGATTTTGGCGAAATTGATATTGTTGGAAAGCTAATTCAATTATCTACAACTTTTTAGGTATTGATTTGCAAAATTCTATGTATATAAATATTTATACACATTTAAATTAGACCCTTGTAGAATCGAATGCCGAACTTTGGACGAATCAAAGGCTCTAAGATCAACTTTATTCTAAGTGATTCTTATGAACATTTTCACCTCAAAAGCAAGACAAACATGAGGATAAAGATCATGAACTTATATTTACATGAAAATCATTTGGATTATAGCTTTTTCACGTAGGAACTACGGTTCAAAGACTAGCCCAAAAATACGGGGTATTACACAGGGCCAGATTCAGTATTTGATGCAGTGAAGAAAGTTCAACTAATTAGAGAAAGGCTTAAGACAACCCAAAGCCGACAGAAGTCCTATGCAGATGTGAGGAGGAGAGATCTTGAGTTTGAGGTTGACGACTTGGTTTATTTGCGAATCTCTCCCTTAAAAGGAGTGAAGAGATTTGGCAAAAAAGGGAAGCTTAGTCCCTGATATATAGGCCCTTACAGGATCTTGTGCCATTTTGGAAAGGTTTCTTACAAGCTTGAGTTGCCTGTAGAGTTACCATTAGTCCATCCAGCATTCTATGTGTCTTTGTTAAAGAAGTGTATTGGTAACCCAGCGGTTGTAGTCCCCTTAGAAAGTATAGATGTTCAGAATAGTCTCTCTTACGAAGAAGTTCTAGTCAAAATTCTTGACCGTTAGATTCACAGACAAAGGAACAAAGAAGTTCCTTTGGTCAAAGTTTTTTGGCGAAACCAGTCTGTTGAGGGAGCCACTTTGTAAGTAGAAGTAGATATGAGAACCAAGTACCCTTATCTCTTCTCCGCAAACTCAGAATCAACCTAAGGTTACAGTTTTCCTTAGATTTATTCTACTTCATACTCAGTTCCAGCTGCATATCATTCTCATGTCATTCATGCATTCACAAATCAGTTCAGCCATATGTCATGTTTTAGTTGTGCATGTCAGTATATAATCTCAGTAAGTATTCTCAGCTTAACCAGTCTCATTAGAGGACGAATGTTCTCAAGGGGGAGATATTGTAATCCCCTGTATGTTTTTAGCTTAATTCAGCTCTCAGTGCTTGCTTAAGATACTTAGAACCTAAAATAAAACTAAGTGTTGAGACTTAGTCATTTCTTAAACTCCTAAACTAAGTGTATTCATCATGAATAGAGTGACTAAACAGGTAAATTCATCTGTTGAAAATGACCAAACAGATATTGACATCTGTTGCAACAGATGACTAACTTATTGCAATAAATGACTTATCTACTAAAAATTATCAAACAGATCTAGACATGTGTTGTAACAGATGACTAAGATGTTGCAACATATAACTCATCTGTTGGAAATTATCAAATAGACAGGATATTTATTGAAAAGCAATTTAAAATACTAAAGCTCAAATGTTTTTAGGATAACTCAAACATTTGTGCCCTTGTCTAAGGTCTTGTCTTAAAGACTTGTCTTCAATGTTAATTAAATCAATTTAGTTATTACTAATAATTGCTTAATTTGAATCAACAAATGACTACCTTGTTATAAACATCTGTTGCAACAAAAGAATAACTTGTTGCAACAAATAGGTCATCTGTTGGAAAATAATTAAAATACTAGGAAACTCAAACGTTTTTAGGAGAACTCAAATGTTTGTCCCTTTTTCTTAAAGACTTGTCTTTAATTTTAGTTAAATCAACTTAGTTATTACTAATAATTGCTTAATTTGAATCAATAGATGGCTAACATGTTGCAACAAATGATTCATCTGCTGCAAATTATCAAACAGATAGAAAATCTATTGTAACAGATGGGTCATCTATTAGAAAGCAATTAAAATACTAGGAAACTTAAATGTTTTTAGGAGAACTCAAATGTTTGTCCCTTTGATCCTTTTGCATTTGATTTATGGTATACTATTTTTGTCTTCTTTATCAGTTTCATGAAATTTTTCATGTTTTTCACTTATTCGTTGTGCCCCTGTTGAAATTTTTAGAATCTGTTTAGGTCAAATTTTGTTCGTATATCACTTGGGCATTACTTCATAGGTGATTTTGTAAGTAAAATTATGATTTTTGTTGAATTTCTTATTTGGTGTATCTGCTACTGCTACAATAGATAGAACCTGCAATTTGAATCTAATGTATGAGTCATCTGTTGCAATAAGTAAGTAATCTATTACAACAGATGATTCACCTGTTGCAATAGATGACCCACATGTTGGATTCATGTTATAATACAATAATACGAGTTCAATAGATGAGTAATCTGTTAAAACATATAACTCATCTATTGCAACAGAGTACCCACATATTGTTGCAATATATGACTCATTTGTTGCAACAGATCACACACATATTGTTGCAAAATATGACTCATCTGTTGAAATAGATTACCCACATGTTACAATAGATGACTCATCTATTGGATTCACGTTGCATGTTTGATCCCTTGTTAAAAAAACAACAGTAGAAGATACACCTAGATGAGAAATTTAACTAAAAATTATAATTTTACTTA
>NW_025865824.1:0-4764 GCF_002878395.1 Capsicum annuum
CCACAATATTATCCAAAACAAGCCACAATATTGATCGACGATCTATTTGGAATATAATAATTCAACCATCTCCAATTACGAAACAAAAAGATAGTCCAATGTTATAAAATGAAAGAGCACCCATGTCAATAACACAAAATATGTAAAATTATTTTAGGTATTTAAATTTCCTCGTAATGTATTCCAAGTTACTACTCCCTCCATTTTTTTTTATTTGCCTAATTTTTTTTAGAGTCAAAAGATACAAATTTGATCAATATTGTAAAACGCGTTTCTTAATCAAATTGAAAAAAAATTATAATTTATAATACTTTCTATATAATTTTTGAATATCTAAATTTTAATTCTAAAAAATTAGATTAATCTAATCAAATAGATAGAGAGGTCATTTTTGAATATTTCTAAATTACTAACCAAACAACCACATTAATGTTATACTTGAACTACTGACTTGCTAACTAGCAACCAAACATAACATGTATCTAGTTGAGTCAAAACATCATTGAGATTTGCACCAATACAATTAAAAAGATTTCAGAAAGATATTCATTATCTTGTTGAGCACGTTTCTTGTCAATCATATATAGAGTTGGCTCGTGTTTTCTGAAAGACTACTATAATTTCATGGAATTTATTCTTCGAGCATCATCTTTGTAGTATCAATCAATATTGGGCGAAGATCACTAGAAGCGCGACCAAGGACAATGTACACTAGTCCTTAATGTATTTTTTAATAGTAAAAGTTTGAATGATTTCATTCAGTAAGTACTAAACAACCAAAATCTTTGATTACAAAGATCACACATAGTAGCTAAACCTTAACTGCAGTTCTCCACCTACTACTATCTGTTCAGATTTTGATCAATTTCAGACATCTCCATGAAATCTCTCTATCAACTGCACTCACTTTCTTTAAATCATTCATTGGAAACCAACAAACATTGTGGTTACTTTATCACTACTAAGAATTTGGCTATTAGCTGTGAAGGTTAGCGAGGGACAAACTGTATGTCACTGTTGTAAGGGACATTGTGATGTTGTCCCTCACACAAGTCAAATATTTTAATTTTTAATTTTTTTTAGAAGGCAGAGAGGGACATCCCTCACTAAAATATGGTGATAATAAAAATTTAATTTTAAGCTTATTATAGCGAGGGATTCTCCCTTACTAAATAATAACAAATGAATTCATATTTCAAAGAAAATTCAAATATAACTTTTATTAATTTTTTGGCTGGTACCAATAATATTTTAATAATAAATAAATAAAAATAAAATATAAGTTATCCAAAGAGTCCGGCGATATAGAACACATACACACACTCTTCAAAAAATATTATAATTGAATGAGTAGCTTAAAAAAGTGATAATTAGAATATTTTAGTGGTATTCTTAATAAAAATTGATAATATATTAGCTTACTAGTATTGTCCGTACTCAGTATGGACCCAATATTTATATTATTTTAAAAAAAATTATGTGACACACTTTATTTTTAAAATTTTTTCTAAAAAATGTTATTTTTTTCTGTTTTTAGAAACAATTTGTTTTGACAATTTTCATTATTTTTTAATGAAATTTTTTATGACCACACAATCCAAGGTTTATTTATAGCTGTTGACACCCAATTTTGACCGCCTGATACTCTTTTAGGCTGCTATTTTTAGCAAAATAATTAATTTCAAATATTAGTATTTTTTGCACACTTATTTTTTTTATTAAATAATTTTGACAAACCACATTCATAAGTTAAAAAATGTATAAATTATTTTATTACTTTTTAGTATCACTTTATAATCTCAATAAGACATTTTTTACGCAAATGTGCACACTAATAATTTACAAATACATTGTCTAATATTTATTATTATTATTTACTAATATCAATACTTGTTATTTATTATTATTATTATTATTTATTCATTATTTATTGTTATTGTTATTATCCCTACTATTATTTAAATAACAGTCTAAATTGAAACCATTTTGCCTAATTTTTTTATTTTTTAGCCCAATTTTTATTCAAGTCATAACAATTTTAGCCTAGTTATATTTAATTTATTACAATTATAGCCAATTATGGCTCAATCTAAAGTTTTATTCAATTTTTATGGTCAAATTCTAAACTTGAGATCTCAACCATGGATTGTAACTAATCTGACGGCTGAGATCAAGATCCTATTCTTTCCTTTTAAACCCTAATCTATTGACAACAGCCATAACCCTATTGATAAGTAGGGAGAATTTTTTTTCCTTATTTCGTTTATGGAAGATTTCAATATTAAGATTTAGACAGATTCTTATTTGTTTATTTGTGGCAACCATAGCATGATTGGTGGAGTTAAGTGATTTACCTCATTGAATAATCTCCTTGATTGAATTATCAAATATTTTTCTTCCTTTTATTTTTGTGATATTTTGCTATATAAACAACTCCTCCTCAAAGAATGATGAGACAACTTACAATTTACACACTCTGTATAATAAGCTCACGTGAGTCCCTCTATTCTCAGCCAAACATTTATTTTTATGGAGATTTAACTTATATACGTTGACAACTTAAATTTTTTTTTTTTACAACAAGTGTGTTTTAATCTTTTGTAGCGGTAACCTGTAAATTCTTTATATAAGCATCTCATTTTTCTTTTCCTTTCTTCCCATATTATAGTATACTATTCAGCAACAACAACAACAACATACCCAGTGTATTACCATATAGTGGGATCTGGGAAAAATAAAGTGTACACAGATCATACCACTACCTCAGGTGAAGTAAAGAGGGTGTATTGTAGTATACTGTTCACTATGGAAAATTCCCAACAACCTGTTGCCACAGAGAGTTTTTCATGTAGCTGGTTGTTGAACAGAAAACCATCCATTGATGGCCTAACAGAATCCCCTAGACCCTCTTATAGTAGTCATGATGATGCTGAGGAAGAGTTAAAATTTATCACTTATTTGAAAAGATCCCTAAAAGAAGAACAAAACTTCAACTTTGATGTTCATCCTGTTTCAGAATCTGTTTGAGCTGATGAAATTTTCTCTGATGGATATATCATGCCTCGATATCTTGATAGATCAAAGATTGAATCTTTTCGCGAAGCCTTCAATAATTTCAACACAAATTCATCAGTACCCTCAACTAGTACTCCTCCCACACCAATATCTAAACTTTCAAATTCCACAACTAGTCAAGCTGATTTTCTTGAAAAATGGAGGAAGTTTTCATGCAAAATCTTGGTTAAGTGGTTTGGATTCGTCAGGCCAATCTCCAATAGGATAGCAAGTTCAAGAAAAAGTACTGCAAAAGTTGATGACCGTCAAAGAAAAGTAAGTGAAATTCAAAGCTGCAAGAGTACTACTGATAATTCATTTCAGGGATCTCTTCGTCGAATGTTGAAATCTTATTCTGTTGTCAATTGGTGTGGAAATGATAACAACCAAAGAAGTAGTAGTAGTACTAGAAGAGTTAAGAGTTTGAGGAAGGTGAAAAATTGGAGCAATATTAACTGTTCCCCATAAAAAGTCCATCCAATGATCATTCTACTGATGTTTGGCTCGAGAAGGCGATTTCTGATGCAATTCTATACTATAAGAGATCGTATGTCAACTGAGCCTGATATCGATCATGGTGATCGTTTTGACCAGAAAAGCAATTCTAGATGTTAAATTTCATCCTTAAATTCTTTTCTCAGATGTATATTTAGATTTTTGGCTCTTCATACAAATAATCTATCATGTATCACTCATATTCAATATTTTGCACATTCTGATGTGAAAATGAAAAACATAAAATAGACAAGCACACCCATCTTACTTGTATTTTTTAGCTACTATTTGATGCTTTATTATTATCTGTTGTTTTGTTATTATCATTTGATTCTTGTACCTTGATTATGGTATTGTTTTGTTGTAGTTTTTGCTTAACTGCTATACGTTGTTTTGTTATTATCAAATGATTCTTGTACCTTAATTACGTATTGTTTTGTTTAGCTGCTATCTGTTTTGTTATTATCTATTGATTCCTGTACCTCCGTATGCTCTACCTTTGCCAAACCTCACATTGTGGGTCTGCACTTGGTATGTCCTCGTTGTTGGAAAGAAACAATTTAATTTATCTATGGTTGCTTACTTAATTGTTCCTAAATGCATTATCCTCCCATAGAAAATTGCTCTTTAAGGAGTTGATTCTCTTTTCAACTCATCTATTAGGAATAGGAGAAAGAGTCATAAGCATTCTGTCAACAGGTTTTAGAAGCATTATAGCCTAAATAGTATTGTCCCGTTCATCTCTTTTACGTATTATATACCTTTTGCTAATGTAGCTACTTATGTTATCATACAATACTCTGCTGGTAATGCACGAGGCTACAACAAGTATTCATTTAATAGCTTTCCTTGGTAATCATTTGATTGGATTGGCTTCAAAACGACATTCACGTTTGTAGTAAAATTTTTCAAAAGACTGAATGAGGTGTGGCTAGGAACTGAGATGACTATTTCTTTCTTGCTAATCCCTCCACTCTTGGTGAACTGTGTTTTTACCTCCCTTTTCTATATCATGTTTGGTTGGATTTGGGCATTTATTGTAGGTTTTGGGCTTCATAAGGTTTGGACTATAGCATTTGAATAGCAGACTGATCTTTCTGTATACTAAGATAGACTACTTTTAACAATTATTTATGTTTATAGTTAGTCTTTGATTTTGTATCTTCCCCTTTCATTTGCCTTTTCTCTGCTTCAATTCGATTAGAGATGCTACTT
>NW_025865825.1:0-3808 GCF_002878395.1 Capsicum annuum
AGCCTCTATGTGTTGGCCTCCAAAGATGTCATCAAAAGATAAGATGGTCATTTATCCTGTATCATCCTCTCCTTCTTGAAAAGGATTCGACCTCGAATCCAAACCTTGCAAAATCGAAAAGCGGACAAACAAATACAAACTCCTCATGGCATGAGGGTTAGGGTTGGCATAACAAATCATCTTAAAATGCCAAGGTTGCACATATTTTCAATATAACCAAGGATCCTTTGCATTAGATATTAAAATCTCAATAAAAGGTGCACAAAGGATTTGGTTACGGGAATCACCAAGAGTGACACTTTGCTTGTCATGGAGACCAAGCAACAAGTTGGGTGTACCATCATCACCATTTCCATATTTGGCACCGGGGTCAAACGGGAAGAGTGGCCATAGACACAGGTCTAGATAACACTCCCATTTCTCTTGGTCTCCACCCAAACTAAATGACATACTCTCTGCATTAGCATACATATCATCCAAGGAAAATAGAGAGTAGAGAAAGGTATCACTCAAATCGACTTCTACCAAGGTTCCCTCATGTGTGTACTCCCTACTAGTTTCCCAATAATAACCATAAGTACTCTCAACAATAAAGTCACACAAAGTAGAAGAAGAAGTACCTTCGGCAACTACACATTCCTTACCCCTAAGAGTACTCTCATCTTCTAAGAAGAGATTTCCATCTTTAGGAGGAATGTTGTCACACCATAGTGGGTTAGCATATAGGCTATAGCTTCCAAGGCTAGCTATACCATCATTTTCACCACTGGGTTCATTAGAAGTGTTTAAATCATCTTCAAACAAGACATTATACCTAAAGAGAGTGTGATCTACCTTACATACAGATTTGGAACAAGAAAGTTCCTCACTCTCTAAATGATCAATATTAAGTTTTAAGGATGTTTCAAACACAAGATTGCCCCAAGAAGAGATCTCGGGTTCACTCCCACTTTGTTGACCAATATTTTCAAATACTTCACTCACTTAAGTTCTATTAAGCACATCACACGCATAATCAAGTGGTGGACAATTTTCATAAACAAGTTTATCAACACCAATTACACAAGACGATGTACTTCTGTTCAACATATAGGCTTCAACACTAGGTGGACATAAATTGATCTTACAAGAAGAGTCAATTTCGTCATCAATAGGATCAACTAGTGTATCCACACTCACAACATATAAATCATCAACAAGAGGCAAGGAATCATTAGACTCATAAATAAGTAAGCTACTACTCACACTCAATGTCTTACTAGCCACACAATTGTCATTCACATGCACTAAAGTGTAAGATTTAGCTATTTTACCTTTATGATCTTGAGTAGACTCTTCCTTGCCGTGAGGTAAAGGTCCTCCACAAGCTTGGGAAGCAACTTTCTTTCGGAATTGTTTGCCTTCTCTTGCCATGTTGGTACCTACAAAAATGTCCTTAGAAATAAAAGGACAACCAATGTTAGCACGGTTTGGTGGCAATCCCCTTATTTCGCTCCACATATCCTCTCCTTTTTCCACTCTCATATTACCACCTTGAACTCCCTTACTCCACTCAATCTTTTGTCTCTCATCATAATTCGGATTGGAGTAGGTAAGCATTTCTCTTTGCGGTTTGGGCAGCAAGTATGTTTTGAGGTGATTTCCCCATTGGTCTCTTACAATATTAGGCTAATTTTGCATGTTGGGAACTTGATGTCGTGCAAACCAATCAACACCCAAGCTCATATGACGGTAGGTAAAGGAAAAAATATAGTACCACACCTCCTCATGGTAATTAAATTGGGAGAAGACAACTTTTACCCTCTCGGTAACCTTGAACTCGTCCAAATAATATGGAACAAGTAAAGGCTCTCGAAATAACCCAAGTAGTCAACCATGGATGGAAGAATGTAGTTTCCATAGTACCTATCATTCAACACCATAAGGCAGCCCGATATCCCACAAATAGTCACCTTTCCAGAGTGTACACTCCTCTTTGGATCAACATTGTAAGGCACACGAGTACCCCTCGATTTTGGAGATGCATACCCTCTTCTTCTCGTTGGACAACCTCCACTAGAACTAGTATAACCATTCACACTATATCGACCTTGATAAGAATTACTACAAGGAAGAGAATATGAATCTTCACACTCCCCCACATGCACTCTCATCATAGCTCTGATAATCTTTGCGAACGAAAGGGTTATACCTAACACCAAATCTAGGTTCGGAGTAAGACTCCCCACATGTCCCAACATCATCATAAGATCTATCATGAGGTCCTACATTATCTCCAAGTTCCTCATAAGTACTAGGCACTTCATTCACCTCATTTTCTTCCTCAAAACCGTAACTCTCAAATCTGCCCAAGTTTTGATCATGGCTATTTTCATAGCCTCCGCAATCTCCCTCAACTTCATAGCCATAAAACCCCTCACTACAATAATAGTCTCCCATATTGTAGTCACAATAATCCCTGGCTATCGAAGACATGTTCCCCTTATATCACCTTTGTACCTACACAAAGAACAAACAAGATTAGTAGTAAAAGCTTCTCACCAACACTCATATACACTCACCTTTGTGATTCTCACAATTGGAGTGGCGAATATTGAAAGTTGCTTATACTCTGGTAGTCAATAAGATATCAATTCTACTTGGCGACTGGAATAGATTCTTGTTTGATTGACTCAAAACAAAAAATAAAATTTACTTACGAACTTGAAACAAAGAAGTTACGACGATGTAGAAACGAGAAAAGTACACAAACAATGAAGACACGAAAGAAATGGATTCAACAATTAATCTACAACTAAGTAGGTGATTACTAGTTGTTAATTAGTTCTAGAATCAAGACATGAAACTAGGAAACAGTAAAATGAAACTAAGAATCTAAAATTTGAACTCAAAAATGTTGTGTGAACAGTAATTTAGTGACGTGGTAACCCACTATTGGCCTCGGTTTTGTCAAAATTTTACTCTCCAATTTCAAGTTTTGACCAATTTACAATTTGGGAAAGGTGGATTTGGTTAATGGAGAAAATTTGGTCTTGGAGCTTCTTTTTCAAATTCAAAACAAGACTTGACCTTCTTTGGTACTTTCTACTTGAAACAAGGTCCTTAAATCAAGGAATGTAGGTGAAAAGTAGTTGTCAAGTCTTGGAAGTGATGTGAACAAGTCTTTCACCAACAAGTACTACAAGTTGGTCTTTCACCTTTTGTAGATCTAATGTTCACCTTTTTCTTGTAACAAGAGATGAAAAGGGTGAAGAACAACAAGAACAATAACAACACCAAGAACAATAACAATATTCTCCAAGAACAACAACAAATTCCAACGCCTAACTCCACAACAATAAGGCCTTCAACACGGTCAAGGCTTAGAATGACAACAACATCAAATCAGCCACACTTTGTTCACATTAACAACATCAACAAGTTCAAGTACAAGCTTAGATTTGGACATTTTTTTTAGTGTTGGTGAGAAAGAAACCAATACTAGAAACACTATAAAAAACAAAAGACTACAAGATCTATTCACAAAGAAACATGTACCGTCCAAGACAAAAACAAGAACAACAACTTTCTCTGCCAAGAACAACAAGAACGGGCAGATTACTCCTTTTCTGGATTTTTTTTCCATTTTTCAACTCTTTTTTTTCAACTCTCAAGCCCAAGATTGATCTTATTAGAACAAAATCAAAGATGGATATGATACCAAATGATACAATAAAGGCAACGAAAATACAAAACACGCACCAAAATTAGTCCACAAGTTCAAGAAACCGAAGACCTCTTTGGTGACCACTCTCGGATTCAACAATGA
>NW_025865826.1:0-2385 GCF_002878395.1 Capsicum annuum
TATTTACACACTAACATGATATGATTTTTCTACATCAACCCACATGATTAATTCATCAAACACTTGGAAAGCATAATTTATGCACATGAGTGTAATACAATATGCAAGTATCATAAATATAGTCCCAACTCACAAATTCAAAGGGATTTTAACATAAAACCCTACAACAACCCAGACATGCCATTTATTTATCATGAACTTGTAATTAATTATGGATTCTAAGTCAACTAACATCATAATCAGGAACACAATCAAATTCAATCATGAAATTCCTCAAATCTATTAACTTGTAGTTTTAAAAGGTTTCTTGAACTCCATGGGTGGAAGGAAACCCGTGGATGAACACTTAATATACATTAATGCTTGAATTTTTTAGAGTGGTGATGACTTTCTTGGAACTTGGATCTTGAATATGATGAACTAGGGTTTGTTCTTGGGGAATTTAGCAGGAATGGATATATTTTACCTTTTGGATGACTTAATTACATGTTTTGGGGCTGATATAAGGTAGGGAGAAGACCCATTTACCCCTCTGGACGCAGGTTTTAAAAGACTGAAAACGTGCCCAGCGACGCACAGCCCGACAGGTCACATCAATGGGGTTGATGCTATGGCTGACGCGCCACATTGAGTTTGCATTGGCTCACTAGAATTTGACACTGGGAGCTGGGGAAAACATTTATCAACACGATGGGCGATGCGGCGCGTCGAGATCATGTTGATTTACTGGTTTGAGCTTCCAAATAAGCTTCAAACAAAGTCCAAAAATCTAAAACTTATTCGAGAACACCTCCTGACGTTCATGATCATTAATCAACCTAAAAATTGATACTTTAAGTTCATAAAGGTCATGAAATAGAGTCGCCAACTTACGAAGGCTAAAATAACACTAAGTCTGAATACTTGGCTAAAATTTTTCTAAGTCTGGGACCCATTATTAAACTTTAAGGGACTGAATTAAGCTTAGGATTTTGCGGGGTCTTACATGAATAGATCCAATCCATGCCCAGAATGACATCAAAATCTACCATCTCTAATTCTATTAGGTTCGCTAGTATGATCTTGTGGAGGATGGTAATAGGACACTCCCTATAGACTCGCCTAGCAACAACTGACTTAACCACTAAGGTAGAATTTGAGAAGGGCTTAGGGAGATTTTTAGGACCTACCCCAAAATTTATAGCGACCAATGGAGTTACATAAGAGAAATTTGATCCCGGTTCTAATAATACATATACATCAAAGTGAAAGGCACGAAGCGTACAAGTGACAATATCTGGTGACTCTCCTACTCCTGATGGGATGGTAAAGCATAAAAATAATTCTGGTGCTGGCCGCACCTAGTATTGGAGGAGACACTCTGTGGGGGAACTAGGTGGCCAGGATAAGCTGCTAGATTAGTAGCCTGAGTCTGAGTCTGAGCATCTCTACTTTCTTACTTATCACATGGACACTCCTTGATCATGTGGCCCAACTTTCCACAACCATAGCAACCCATTTTCTCCATTAAACACTTCCTAAGATGGGTCCTGCCACACTTGGCATATGTCGAGTAACTGGGCCTCCTGACTACACTATTCTGAGACCTTGAATTCGAAGTCCTACCCCACTGCTCCTACTTGGTCGTGGGTGCAGGGACATTGGCTGAAGTTGGTGCAGGCATTGATGAATGACCATGAAAATGCAAACGGCTTCCTCTTCCAGACCTTGGCTGACTATACTCAAACTGTCCAGTCTGAGCTTTCTTGTTTCTTTTCACTCTTTTCTTCAAATTTTCTGCCTCAATCGGTTGAGAATGAGTCATCAACTGAGCAATATACATATCCCCAATCAGCATGGCAGTCCTACATTCCTTGACCACCAAATCAGACACCCAGTAACAAACCTACTCATACAAGCTCTAGAATTAGATAACAACTCTGGGGCTTACTTAGGTAACTTAGTGAACTTAAGGTAGTACTCCTTTACTATCATAGATCCTTGCCTCAGGTTTATAAACTCCTCTAATTTAGCCTCTCTCATCGCACAGGGAAAGAACCTATCCAGGAAAACACTCTGAAATACCTGTCAACTCATCGAAGCTGAATTCTCACCCCTACCATCCTTCCATATAGTGACCCAATCATAAGCAACATTCTTCAACCTATAGGATGCCAGCTCTACACTCTCATCTTCAGTAACATACATTATTTGAGTAATATTTCTCACCTTATAATAAAGAGTTGAGAATTCTCATCCACCTTTGACCCATCGAGCTCAAGCAGATTCATTCTCATAAATTCTTGAATTCGAGCGACAATTAGACTACTATTTTTTCTGAATTGGGATTGCTTCCTATTGATTTCCATTAACCTTGGCATTAATATCTTGGTCCAACGCTTGAAA
>NW_025865827.1:0-2504 GCF_002878395.1 Capsicum annuum
TTTGGATTTGAGATGCCTATTATGACAAGGCCTCGGGTCGGGTCAGGTCAGGTTGGTATCAGAGCTTAGGTTCATAGTCAATTGGGAGTCCATAAAGCCGTGTTAAGTAGTGTCTTTTTTAGGGATGTGTAGTGCTCCACACTCATAAGGGATAGGTTACAAGGCATTTAGGAATGTTTCACTTTCTTGGTATTCAATTCTCAAGCTTGGAGTCTAAGTACTTGAATCTTCTTTCTAATCCTTGTTTGTTCGTTTTTCAAATCATGCCTCGACGATCTGAAACACAAGGTAACTCTTTGTCCCAACTGGGGATAATAATGAAGGGACACGTACTACTTAGGGGATCCATACTTAGTCTAGGGGTCTATTCCTTGATATTTCTAGAGTTCCATCGGTTGCTACTAGTCCTCCATGTGAGGTGACTAATGCATAATTTCATCAACCAATTCATGTTATTGCTCAGTTAGTTGCTGCTCAGGCTGAGTGGGATGCATCTGGTGTTTCATCTATTGAGGCCATAAGGGTGGGCCAGTTTATGAAAATGAATCCTCTTTTTTTACTGGTGTAAAGGTGGAGAAGGATACTCATTATTTCTAGGATGAAATAGATAAAATATTCAGGGTAATGTAGGCCACAAATGTAGAAAGGGAAAATTTTGCAGCTATCATCTCAAGGATGTTCGGTACGAGTAGTATGAGGAGTAGGATTGGGACAGAGGTTATGTCTAAGAGTTGTCCTTATAGAAGACTTTCTCAAATGCTTTAATGTATCGCTTCTTTCCTTAGGTGATGAAAGAAGCAGAGATGGAGGAATTCATAAATCTTAAGCAAGGAAAAATGTATGTGAAGGAATATGCCATGAAATTTCATCAGCTGTCAAGGTATGCTTCAACTTGGTGTATGATATGAGGGAGAGAATGAGATAGTTCACTTTTGGGATATCTCAAGATTTGATCCTTGAAGCAATACTGTATTATTTATCTAAGATATAGATATTATAAGGTTGGTTGTTTGCATGTAGCAGGTGGAGGAGGAAAAGACGAAACAGGCAGAGTTTGGGGAAAGACAAGATAAGAGAAATAGGTTCTCTGAGCAGGGTGGTTCTCAATAATAGGGTGGTCATATTTTAAGGTTCTTGTTCACATATAGCAGGTAGAGAAGGAAAAAGGGAAATAGGTAGAGTTCGGGGAAAGAAAGGATAACAGGAATAAGTTCTCTGAGATGGGTGGTGCACAGTAGTAGGGTGGTCAGGATTGCGGTAAATGGCAAAAAAAGAAGTAGGGGATTTTTGGTTCCTACTCTATTTCTAGTACTCCTTACTCGAAATAGTAGGGTGATATGAGTCAGCAGGGTGGCAATAATTTTGGGCCGAATGCACCCAATCGTAGGCGAGTGGGGCTCAGTCGACTTATTCAGTTTTATGGTCATCTTTATCAGGGATTCTGTGATGAAGGAAGGTACATACGTAATAAATATGGCCAGCCTGGCCATATTCTTAGAAATTATCTGATTGATAAGGGTGCTTCGGGAGCGATCAAAGCTCCGGTTGTCCATCTTCTGCTCCTGTACCAAAGGGAGATGTTTCTGCATCTATTTTTGCTTCTGGTACTAGCACAGGTCCGAATAGGTCACATTCTTTTGCTGCTCGACAAGAACTTGAGGCATCACCTGATGTCATTATTGGTTTGTTAGAAGTCTTTTCTCATGATGTGTGTGATAAGTCGTCAGCCTTGGGATAAGCTATCAGAGTTGCCATCAGCCTTATACAAAGAATGAGATTCAGCTGGAAGAATTGACGATAACCTGTGATAGGGAATCAGAGTTGTGATAAGCCATCAAGCTCGTCGTCAGGCTCAGGCAGTGCTTAAGAACTTGAAGTAAAGAACCGACGACAATTCTTATAAGTCATCACATATCTGATAACTCGACATGCTATATCATCAGTTGAAGACAGAACTTGTTCAAATGTGAAGAGGGCAGACAACATTCTTGATAAGGCATCAGACTCCTGATAATCCATCATACACATCGTTGTCTGTTCGAGAAAATACTATGGTCTATGATTTTTTTTCCATAATTAGGCTGAAGTATTTAAAGCATATGTTAGGGTTTTCTAAAAAAGAAAGGCGTGAAACATCTTGAACTTATTCAAAAGAAAAAGACACCTCTTTTTAGGGCTCATAAACATAGTATTCACTTTTCAATTCTTCAATTTGGCTGTGGGAATTTTCTCTTGAACTTAGAAGAGAATTAACTTTGGACTTCATCTTTTGTAAGTTTAATTACTTTGAATGATGATTATAATTATTGCTTTCTCTTTCTTTCTCATGTGGAACTAAAACCTACAACTAGGGTTGTGGGATCTATAATTATTCCCCCATGGATTTAATAGTTGGTTAGGGTTTGAATGATTGTGGGAACATCTTAATAATTCCTTTGTTATGGTTATTATTAATTAGTTTCAAACAATAAATTGCGGCTTATGTTGATTTGCTCAAAATTAGA
>NW_025865828.1:0-1627 GCF_002878395.1 Capsicum annuum
GTGTTTAATAACTGTGGAATGATATTAATAGGCAGAACACAATATTTCGACGAGAACGATATATTGACAGATAGGCAAATAATGTGACACTAAATATGCCATTTGAAATTCTCAATTTCTTAATTTATTCTCAAAATGAAGGTAATTTATGTTAATTAATGGTGTTATCCTTATTAATGATATTTGACAGTAGTTATACAGAAGAGAATACATTTACACGAGAACGGATGCTATCATGAGTTATGTGAGAGTGAATTTGTTGTTTCGTGTTAGACTATCATGAGCTATGTGATAGTGAACTTGTCATTTGTGATTAGGCTATCACGAGTTTGATGAAAGTGAACTGGTCATTTTCATAATTATATCGTGTGTATTTTAAAATAAAAGTTTCATCTCATTTAGGTTTAATTTTTTTGCATGTGCCTTCCCATGATTATGCCGTGTGTGTTTAAAAAATTTTTACTACATCTTATTTAGTTTGAAATAAAAACTTTCAACTTAAGTTTGTTGAAGAAAAAGATGATTTGTTGTTTATGTCACTTCATTTAAATACATATCACTCATATAATATAGAATATTAAAATTCATTTTAATTGATATATAAAATATCAATTTTTAAGTGATTATAAAACTATGTAATTTAAAATATGTAATTCAATAATGGAGTCGACATTTTTATTATTTTTTAGAGAAATTAAAATATATAAATAAACATAATAATTATTCAAATAAATTTAATGTATAATATATTCATAAATAAAATTTTTCTTAAATGTCATATCTCTAATATTTCATGTTAAATTACTTATTTTGTTCCAAATTTCATAAAATATTGATAATCTCATTTTCTTTGTTAAAAAAATTCATCATCAAAAAGTGTGAAAAAGAATTACTTTCATTTTTCATTATTTAGTATCATTAATATTTGGAGAGTCAATTTTTTTTAAAAATAAATTAAATTTTCAAATATTTTTTACTAAATATAAAAATATTTTTTATTTAATAATTAAGCATGTATTAAGTTAGAAAGGGAATGTCATCATACTTTAGTAACTTGTCCATAATTTTATAAAAATACCTTATATTTTATTAAAAATAAATAAAGAAATATATATATATATATATATATATATATAAAGTGATAATCTTAAGAATTTGGAGGGCAATTGTGTTCTTTTCTAATTTTATCCCAAGAATAAATAATGATGGGATTGTTATCCCACCAAATAGGTGGATAACTTATCTCGGTATTATTTATTAGTCCCGGGATAAGTTATCCCGAATATTGCAAACCAAACATGCATTAAAAATTTTATCCCGGAATTATTTATTTTTGTACCTTAAACCAAACGGCCCCTTAATAACAGCAATGGTGACTGCTATCCTAAGATATATGATGCTAAATGTTTCAATTGTATAAGAGAAACTGATCATGTAAATTGTAAACTGGTCAATGATGATAAAAACAAAAAACATGTAAGAATTTTGTATTTTTGGTAAACAAGTTCATCATTAATTAGATAAATATATATATGTAGTGTTATTTTCCTTATTTATAACTTATTTTTTAAAGAAAATAAATAAATATATCAAGATTTGCCTTTAATAGACTTTAAATTTACATAAA
>NW_025865829.1:0-1732 GCF_002878395.1 Capsicum annuum
AGGAAAAGAATAATATTTGCACTAGTCCATATAAAGTGAATTGTTAGAATTTTTTCCATTGTTTAAAAAAAGTAAATTGTAAAGTTCAAGAGAATTATTGGGACTGTTTTTCATATTTACCCTTCCTAATGAGGTGCTTAACGACTTTAATTTTTTTTAAGAGAATAGTTTAAAAATAATCATAAGGGTAACAGTAAAAAGTAGCTTTAGATTTTAGCCTCTTAAATGTTTTTCATAAAAGATGTCGTGCTCCAACAATTAACTGGGACTAAAAAGAATAATATATAAGCAAATTATTAACATAAAGAATACTTCACAAGATAAATTACAGCTTGTGTACATTACTGATAGGACAGCAAGAAGCAGGGCACTTGATGTTTCCTCTGGACAGAGGGACCGACCTACGTGGTTTCCAGGGGTTCACACGAACGTTCCAAGCAAAAAATTATGTTGTTATATATAGGATAGAAAATTTATATTTATGTACATATATTAATTTTGAACCACTTGAACCAAAGATGTTAGATAGCTCAATTGTACTTGGCTTCACTTCTTGGGCTGCTTCCTTTAGCCCCACATTGCGGTTTTGATTTCCTCTGAGCGCAGGGTTCCCTTTTTTTCTTTTTTAAATTTAGTGTGTTATCCTGTACAACTGCTATTATTATATTAAAAAAAATACTAGCTGCTACTATAAAAAAAATGGGATTTGTTGCCACTATTTTTGCTTACTTGTTAATTACTCCTATTTAAGTTTAAGTATTTTGTATCAATAAATTATATACTATTGCATCCCTCAAAATTGTATTTGTTGGCTTATTCACACATTTATATTTTCATTTTTCAAACTCCCTAAAGAAAAATTCTTGATCCGCCACTGTTTGAACAACAAAAATTGTTAAAGCATCCCCTGGGAAAGTTTCCACTTTCCAACTCCCTTAGCAAAATACAAGTTAATTGTAGGGGAGTGCGGATAGTTTGGATAACTTATGTTTGTTGAAATACTATATCATAGCATTCCTTAGTTATTTGTTTTAACCTTATTAATTTTTCTATATTATTTTTAAGGTATACTATAATCTCCATATTTCTGGTTTTTATGTAGTCAAGTAGATTCTTTTTCATTAGTGTTTCTATTAATCTTATTTGCTCCATATCTTTTCTCCAATATTCTAAGTATTCGTAGTTTATCATTTTATCCAATTGTAGTTGTAATTTTATAAATTTTTGTGTAATAATTTATTCTAATTTTGCTATATTTAATATATAATTTTATGTTATCTATGCGGTCAATTAACATTTGTTGTTCATGTATAGATAATTTTACATATGGATTATATAAACTATCAATTGTACCTCATTTTTCTAAGGTTAGCTTTATTCCAAGTAATCTTTCTTCTAATTGTCTTTTTTCTCTTCTAAGCTGATTTCTGTAATTAATTTCTTCATATAGCCAACTTTGTCTTTCTCCAATTCTGCTAATATATTCTAATATTTTTTAATCTGTATAATATTCATCTGAATAGTAATTATCTAGGTATGAATAGTAACTATCATCATTTAAGTGTATTTGTTCTAATTCATCTTCTGTCGAATTTTCTAATTCTTCATTTTCAATATCAAATACATTTTCCCATATAATTTTCTTTATATCTACTATCTCTATATCTTTAAGTACATATAAAACAAGTATCTTAAATTCATCTATCATTTCATCAGGTAAATAATTATTCAT